>NC_081556.1:94121250-94149082 GCF_963082655.1 Stomoxys calcitrans | reverse complement strand
GAGGCACTTTGGGTGTTACAGCTTTGATGACCTTAAAACTGTTGACACTCGACGTGCTCACGTTAACCCTATACCAGCTCACAGATTCCGTAATAGCCCGTATCTGCACCTGCAGGTCGGTATTTTGGTTAGGCAGTGGGAAACAGACCTCAGTTCCTAGGTCCTCAGTATAGACCCCAGACCCACTCTGTCCTCTAGCTTTAATCCATCCGTGTAGCATGAACTCTCAAATGGCATTATCAGAGTCCCTTGATCCAAGACTGTGCCGCTACCAGCAGTGACTCACATTTCCCCTTACTCCGATATAACCCGGCACCCAAACGAGGCCCTTTGGTTGTTACATCCCTGATGACCTTAAAACTTTTCACGCTTGACGTCCTGAGGATAACCCCATACCAGCTCACGGATTCCGTGATCGCCCGGATCTCCGTCTGCTATTTTGGTTAGGCAGTAGGAAACAGAGCTCAATTCCTAGGTCCTCAATATAGACCCAAGGCCCACTCTGTCCTCCAGCTTTAATGCATCCGTGTGGCATGAACTTTCAAATGGCATTATCAGAGTCCCTCGATCCAAGACTGTGCCGCTGGCAGCAGTGCCTCACACTCAACCTTAAGTGTCGTCTCAAGTATTCGGCCCGAAGCCCTCAATATGGACTAACAGGCCCACTCTGTCTTCTAGCTTTGATTCATACATGAAGCATAAACTTTCAGATGAAAATACCAATACAGGCCAACTCTGTCCTCTAGCTTTAATCATTCAAATGGCATTATCAGAGTCCTTCGATCCAAGATTGTGCCGCTGGCAGCAGTGCCTCACACTCCACTTTAGGGGTCGTATCAGTTATTCGGCCCGAAGCCCTCAATATGGGCCTATAGGGCCACTCTGTCCTCTAGCTTTGATCCGTGCATGAAGCATGAACTACCAATACAGACCCACTCTGTCCTCTAGCTTTGATCCATCAGTGTAGCATGAACTTTCAAATGGCATTATCAGAGTCCCTCGATCCAAGATTGTGCCGCTGGCAGCAGTGCCTCGACCTTAAGTGTCGTATCAAGTATTCGGCCCGAAGCCCTCAATATGGACCAACAGGCCCACTCTGTCCTCTAGCTTTGATCCATACATGCAGCATGCACTTTCAGATGGCAATACCAGAGTTCTGTCGATCAAAATCTGTGCAAAGCAGTGCCTCGCACTCAACCTTAAGTGTCGTCTCAGCTATTCGATCTGAAATCCGCTCCTATGCTCTATCCATTCTCCCATCGCCTTAAGTCTATGGGTCGGATATCCAGAATCCAGTGTGCTAGCAGCAGGCTTGGTCTCCTGTGCCCTCGTGAGCGTGGCCGTCGTCGCCCCGCAAAGTGGTGAGTCAAGTAGGTCTACCTTTGTCTTCTTCTCGAACTAAAAGATTTTAGTCTTCTCTTGGTTATCACTCACATCTCTTGGTCTAGACCTATCGTATCTCCAAGCCCTTTTCGGCCCTATTTGAATAGCTAATTCGGAACTCTACCCACCAGACGGGTTCAACTCCCTCTTCTGTCAGCATCCGTGGAAGGCTTATTTTTGTGGTCGCCCATAGAGGTTGTTGTTGTTGTAGCCACTTTTTCATGTGGCGGTGGCGATCCTCACCAAGCTCTTGTAGGGACCAAGCTCGTTCCGGTCTAATGGATCCACCGCCGCGGAAACAAGGTAGCCATTGGTTATTTTAAGGCGCCAATAACTCGCATTGCCATATGGAGCATCATACTGAGACTCTCCTCTCGGTACTGGTTATTGTCCGCAACTGCCGTTGCATCTACTCCGTATAGAGCATTTCACTATCCGCAACCTGTGGATGCAGCTAAGCTCCTCGTGACAGTAATGAACACTACACAAATTGGAGCCCATTGTTCCAGCCTATGTGGTGCTTACAGCTATCCCGCGCCGGTACCCATAGAGGTGGCGATAAAATGCAACCCTGTGGCGTGCCCTATGTTGTTTTATTCCTTATCCAACTGTTCTCTAACACATTCAGTACCTAATAACGCGGTCCACTCGGTACTTGTCTTTCGACTGGATCAGTGTGTCGGTCCTCCAGCTAAGCTCCTCGTGATAGCAATGAATACCACACAAATTGGAGCTCATTGTTCCAGCCTGTGGGGTGCTCACAGCTATTCCGCACCGGGACACATAGAGGTGGCGATAAAATGCAACCCTATGGCGTGCCCTGTGCTATTTTATTCCTTATCCACCTGTTCTCTAATATATTCAGTACCTTGTAACGCGGTCCACCCGGTACTCGTCT
This sequence comes from Stomoxys calcitrans, assembly GCF_963082655.1. Lineage (NCBI taxonomy): Eukaryota > Metazoa > Arthropoda > Insecta > Diptera > Muscidae > Stomoxys > Stomoxys calcitrans. The sequence continues at coordinate 94,146,801 of NC_081556.1, read as the reverse complement.
TTCGACTAGGTCAGTGTGTCGGTCCTCACTTTGTTTAAGACCCTTTAATGACAGTGCATACCGCAAACTTAGATATCATGCCATCGAAAGATTCTTCTATGAGCCAGCTCGTGCAAGGTGGTCTTCACCGTTTGCCCTTGGACAAGGACAAGGCATGCTGCTGAATCAGAGCAATTCGCAGAGTAATTGCAAATTTTGCCCATGAACATTCCACTAAGGAATAGGGACAAACTTCTATTGACTGCAGTCCAATTCAAGTTTCAAGCTCAATGATAAGGGGCCTCCTTTTTATAGCCGAGTCCAAATGGTGTGCCGCAGTGCGACACCTCATGGCACAGTAACTCCCAAAAATTGCCAGCTTTAGGAGGGGAAAACCACCGCTGTAAATTTTTTTCTGATGGTCTTGCCAGGATTCGAACCCAGGTGTTAAGCGTCATAGGCGGACATGCTAACCTCTGCGCTACAGTGGCCTCCGCAATTCGCTGAGTACCAACTCTTAACCATGCTATGCACTATACCCTCCATGGTATTGAGTAGAAGCCATACAGGTCTTTGGATTTTTAGGGCGGGCCGAGCTTTGGTATTAACACCACCTTTGGCTCCCGCTAGGCCTTTGAAGTATTTGCGAGTGAATATAGCGCCCAAATGGGGCGCAGGGGTGTTCCCCTTCTTCTGGAGTAACGCCGGAATAGTCCATCAGGTCATGTTGACTCAAAAGGCTGGGGGGTTACAATAGAGACCATATTGGTATGGCACCAACTTTTCATCCCCTACCCCTACCCCTCCCCCTCCTTTGTGTAGAAAAGTACTTACTATAAGTGTGTTTACACTGGTCATTAAAACATGTTTCCATTGCTCACATCGCACAGTGGGAGAAAATCGAAAAAAATAAGTAAAAAATATGCCATTGAGAACGGATAGAGATAACTCTTTGGAATTGAGATGGCTAAAGCTGAGGTGCTATCGAGATTATGTGCAAAATTTCAATAGGTCACCTTGGCATTTCGAAAAATTGTTCCGGTTGTCAAATCTTTATTTGTTGTTCGATTTTCAATTGCTGGATAGTGCTCAAAAATCCCTACAAAAAAGTCCGTTTCAGGAAAACAATATCTCCACTGGTTTCCGGGATATACGAGTTTTCATTTTCATTTGCAGAAATTTTGGCTGAGAATGATCCAACTAGGATCAATCTTTACCCATTCTCATAAGGCAACATTTTTACTATTTTTTTTGCGATATTCTCCCTCTGTGTCTCAGCTGATGTTATGCGTCAGCTGATTTTATGAAGGGACAACAGATGATTAAATCCTAAATTAATGAGCAGTGTAAACGTGGTATAAAATTGAAACCATTTAACATTCAACTTACCCGTTATGCTTTCAATGCCATAATCAATCTCAGCATTTTTTCCAATATCCTGATCCGTAGCTCGTAAAGTTATTACCGTCGATCCCACAGTGGCTCCCTCACGTATTGAGGCCTCAAATTGTTCCGCCTCAAATGTGGGACTGTGATCATTGCAATCCAAAACATTGACCTGTAGCGTGGTGGTTCCCGAGCGTGGAGGAAAACTATCATCGGTGGCCACCACACGAAAATAGTGCACATCCATCAATTCACGATCCAGACTGGCCGAGGTGGTGACAATGCCAGTGCGTGAGTCAACCTTGAACAAAGATTGAGAACGCGAATCCAGCAGAGAGACCATGGAATATACCACGGGAGAGTCTTCGGGATCACGGGCCCTTACCGTGGTTACACTAGATCCTGCCGGCTGTTCTTCCAGCACCGAGGCCACATAGAGGGCTTGTTCGAAATAGGGTGATTGGTTGCGCAACTCTCGCCTCACCCGCCGCGCTATGTCCGTATCATTGAACTCCTGATAGTGATAGACAATTTTCAGGCGATGATCCGAATCCACAATGTCGCTGCGATCACAGCGTATGTTAAAGGTTATGCTGACCTTCCAGATGGATTCGTGTATGCAGACATCACGACTAGCCACCAAGTCCCGATTCTGGTGTTCTATGACAAAACGCTCATCGTTCACATCGAGAAAGTTCACCTTGCAATGTTGGCATATGGAGCGGGGCAGAAAGGCGTTTAAATTGTTGATGAATTGCGATTTTCGTAGGCAGATCTGATTCCATTTGTCTGTGGTGTGTATGGCATAGGAGGCATAGGTTTCGGAGATCCATTGCTTGGCCTCTGATATGCGACGATGTAGATTAATTGCAGATGTGGCAGAGGAAGTAGCCAATTCGGAAGACAACAGAGATCGACGCTTGCGATTCAGGATGCGATGACGCATTTCATTGTCAAAGGAATTGCCGAAAAGCAAATCTCCATCGCGAAATTCATTCAGCGAATGATTGTGATTGTAGTTCAGCGCCAAAGAGTTTGCCTGGACACCCGAATCCCTAAACTCGCCATAGGTGCGCTCATATTCCAGCACCGGATCCAATTCTTCTATAAATCTTTTTCTACGCCTCTTCGAATAGCCCGTGTCCTCCTCCTCGTAGTGGCGTGCATGCATTTCCTCCTCCACCCGCCTATCCTCGTTGCAGGTGTGACCCGACACAAATATGCGTATGGGCAGGCTGTAGTAATCGATGCTACGCAATCGATTCGAAGTGGAGTCCACATAGAAGGTGAACAAATTCGGATAATAGATGCCATCACACTTGAGTGACTTCTTCAGCTGTATTTGGCCGTCCTTGTGATTGACAGCGACTAGATGGTGCACAAAATGGGCCGATTTGTGGGCATTGATTTTGTAGTGGCGCTCCGAGCCCAATTTGTAAACGGACGCATTGAATATCACCGTGCCAGGTGTGGCATCCTCATGGACAATTATCAGATATGCATTCGACATTTGTACTGTAAGGCAGACGATGGTGGCAAAGAGCATTAAATGCGTGTAGGCGGATGCCAACGTTGCCGCTGCTGCCGTGGCTGATGATGGCCTGACAAAACCAGAGCGGCGACATGTTGTCGTTGTTGCTAAAGCGGCAGGAGTGCGGTTATTGTGTTGACGATTATCAAAGCTTTGTCTTGGCTTAAATGCAGTTACCACATGGGGTTGCAGGCCTTTTGGAGTTGGCGTTGGCGTTGATGTTGAAGAGGATGAGAATGAGGATGAGGAAAAGGATGTGGATGTGGATGCTGCTACGGATGCATTGGTAGTTGCCACTGTTGATGATGATGTTGATAAAACAGATGTTACCGCTGCCGATGTTAAGGACGATGTTGCCAACCACTCCTTTGTTTGCGGTCTCAGCAACATTTTGTGTAGGTGTTCGCCTGGCAGCTATTGTGTGCGTTATTTGTATGTGTGAGTGTGTGTGTGTGAGATACTTATCAAAGTGATAATTAAAATTGTTGTTCACAGCCTCTGCCTCTCTTTTTCGTTCTGTGCGTGCCTGTAAAGGTTGTTCTTGTACCGGAGTATGTATGATGTTGAGATGAGTATGCCGCTTCTTCACTACTCTTTGTTGATGAAGTTTTGATGTGGTCAGTGTGTGGTCGAGAGACCTTAATTAACCACACATCAAAAATGCTTCTTATAATTAAACAGCATTGGTTGACTTTTGTTGTTTTTACTTCCTAACAGGCCTGCTGTTGACCCAGGAGTTCATGTAGAAATCTGCAAAAATATGAGGAAGAAAAGAAAAAAAAAAAGAATGGTAAGAGATATGACAACTCATGGACAGGTGAAAATTTAATAAAGTCTTGTGAGAAGTTTTGGTATTCAATGCGTTTATAAGAAGGCATGGTATTGGTCCATGATATTAGTAAATGAAAGTAGAGCTGCCAATGTTTTATCATTCACTAGACGAGACCTGCAGGATTATTATTCAAGATTTTTGAAAAACTGACTTATTTCGAGCAAATAGAGTATTGTCACTGTGTGAAACCTTAAATTTTTTAGAATGATTTATAATACCTCGAGATATTGGTACATCATGACATTTTATCATATTTTTATATACATGTCCTCTCTAAGAGCATAATCGAGTACAGCTAGCCGCTGGTTCTGCATAAATACTTCTTTCCAAAGTAGGTTGCTTGGGATTGTAGATGGGATAAATTGTTCCATGTTAAGATATACATAACTCCCATACCGATCTATCTCCCTATTATCATTTTTCAATCTCTAGAGGGCGTAGCTCTTATCCCATTTGGCTGTAATTTTTTACTACTACTTCTCCTACTACCGAAAACATCTATGGATGTTATGGTCATAATCGCTCCATAACCTTATACAGCTTCCACATAACCGTTTACCCAATTATACAGCATGAGCCTCAATGTGGCACAATTCTCAGCCTGTTTGGTGGAAATTTTGCACTAAGTTTTTCCTCCAACAGCTTTACCAAGTATAGTCTAATATGGTCCCAAACCTGATGTAAAAGGTGATTTTTGTGAGACTGTACTGCCACACTGAAAAACGTATGATAATTGTGTCCAAACGGCATTTTTGTAAAAGTGAAAAGTGTTCATTATATTCTGCCATTTCATCGCAGAGAAACTCACAAACGAATGCACATCACTAAAATTTATTATTAAAATCCGCAACCTGATTTTTGGGTGATTTGATATGAGTTACGTTTATCGGGGTGGCAGACTATTTGATTATTGTGTTCAAACATCATTTGTAAATGTGAAAAGTGTTCAGTATATTCTGCCATTTCATCATAGAGAAACTCACAATTGAACAAAGACTGCAAATCATGTGATTTGACGCCCATATCATGTGATTTGACGCCTCTTGCCAATGCCGCCTAAACCATAAATAGTGTAATAGATGTTATTCTTCGAATAAAGGACAATTTGCTCGAAAAAGTGATGCAAATTGAACATTACTCCTGGGCCATTTGAACTGAAGCCGTAAGAAACATTAACACGAAGTATTTATACCCATCACCATAGGACGGTTGTATACTAGTCTAGTCATTCCGTTTGTAACATATTTAATTATTCGTTTAAGACCCCATAAAGTATAGACAATATATATATTCTTGATCGTCTCAACGTTCTGAGTGGATATAGCCATGTCCGTCCGTTCGTCTGTTGAAATCACGATAGCGGTCGAATGCGTTAAGCCAGCAGCTTGAAATTTTGCATAGATACTTAAGATTGATATAGGTCGTTGGGGATTGCAAATGGAGCAAATCAGATCAGAAGCCTTTGGAAGCCGCAATTTTGGTTCGATTTTGCTGAAATAAAAAAACTGCTTTATACTGAACCGGATCCGTACTGAGAACTACACCATCTAATGCACTGAATTTAATGCTACATCTTATGTCTCTGGACATTGTGGCCAGACAAATTGGAGCGACCACAGCCGTGAGATTAAGGGAGCTTCTCTTTGGTCATGGGGCGGCTGCGAACACTGTGTTATCCTTGATACAATATCCGTTGTTTCAGGCAGTGTGGATTGCACACTACCTGAGCAGCTTTTTGATAAAAAGTACTGTACCACTTTTCCTGATAGAACCGTTTGGAACTACGATATCCCTGGTAACAGAAGTTACATAGACCTATATACGGATGGTTCCAAACATAACGACCATGTGGGTTTTGGGGTGTACTCTAAAGATCTAGGATTGGTCAAATCCAAAAGATTACCCGACCACTGCAGTGTGTATCAAACGGAGTTCCTTGCTATTAAGGAAGTGGTGGAATGGCTAAGATATAGTGTCATAACGATGATTGGCATAAATATTTTCTCAGACAGCCAGACAGCTATTAAATCCCTGGAGAACTTATTGCTGAACACAAAAATCACCCTCGAGTTCCGGAGATTTCTTAACGAAATGGCTGAACAGTTCAAAATTCACCTGTTCTGGGTTCCAGGCCACAGAAATATCCCTGGGAATTGTAAAGCAGATGAACTTGGGAAACTAGGAAGTACCCTACACATTCTAGGGATACAGGAATCTGTGGGTATGCATCTAGCGACATGCAAGCTAAGTTTTCAGTACCAGGCTCGAATGACAACAAATGATAGATGGTCACAAAGACGGGGCTGTGAGCATTCCAGAACTATGTAGCCTAAGCTAGACTTGAAGAGGTCTACCGCTTTGCTGTCACAGGAAAGAACAGATGTCTCACTCATGACAGGTCACTATTAAATCGGAAAACATGCTGACAGACTGAAGGTTGCCAGCAACGATATTTACAGAAGATGTCAGGACATCGAAAAAGAAGAGACTATAGAACACCTTCTGTGTGGGTGTCCCGCAGTAGCATCTGAAAGAAATAGGAGCTCCACTTTAGGTTCTCATTCCTTTGAGAACCTGTCTGATTTAGCGGATGTGAACGTTCGCAAGTTATTGGGCTTTTTAAATCGATCTGGATAGTTCAACGGTAAGTACTAGAAGGCATCTTCCTTCTTCTGTTCCAGTGGTATCACAATGGGCGACAACGTCTAAGTGAGTCTGATGGCAGATGGCCACTTGAACCCAACCAAACCCAACCTTGTTGAAATTTTGCATATAGTGCTCTGATATGAATTCCAATAACTGTGTCGAGTCCGGTCCGAATCGGTTTATAAATCGATATAGCTCCCATATAAACCGATCTCCCAATTTGAATTCTCAAGCCCTTAGAAGCCGCACTTTTTGTCCGATTGGGCTGAAACTTTGCATATAGTCTTCTGCTATGACTTCCAATAACTGTATCAAGTACGGTCCAAATCGGTATATAACCTGATATAGCTACCATATAAACGATTTGACTTCTTGACCCCCCGCAATTTTTGTCCGATTTGGCTCAAATTTGCAACATGGTGTTCTGTTGTGACTTTTAACAACTCTGCCTAGTCTGGTCTAAATTGAACCATAACCTGATATAGCTCCCATATAAACCGATCTCCTGATTGGATTTCTTGAGCAGAATCCATGGTGGTGGTTTTCTAAGATTCGGCCCTGCCGAACTTAGCATGCTTTTACTTGTTTTTATACCCTCCACCATAAGATGGGGGGTATACTAATTTCGTCATTCTGTTTGTAACTACTCGAAATATTCGTCTGAGACCCCATAAAGTATATATATTCTTGATCGTCGTGACATTTTATGTCGATCTAGCCATGTCCGTCCGTCTGTCCGTCCGTCCGTCCGTCCGTCCGTCCGTCTGTCTGTCGAAAGCACGCTAACTTCCGAAGGAGTAAAGCTAGCCGCTTGAAATTTTGCACAAATACTTCTTCTTAGTGTAGGTCGGTTGGTATTGTAAATGGGCCATATCGGTCCATGTTTTGATATAGCTGCCATATAAACCGATCTTGGGTCTTGACTTCTTGAGCCTCTAGAGGGCACAATTCTTATCCGATTGGGATGAAATTTTGCATGACGTGTTTTGCTATGATATCCAACAACTGTGCTAAGTATAGTTCAAATCGGTCCATAACCTGATATAGCTGCCATATAAACCGATCGTGGGTCTTGACTTCTTGAGCCTCTAGCGTGCGCAATTCTTATCCGATCAGAATGAAATTTTGCACGACGTGTTTTGTTACGATATCCAACAACTGTGCCAAGTATGGTTCAAATCGGTTCATAACCTGATATAGTTGCCATATAAACCGATCTTGGATCTTGAATTCTTGAGCGTCTAGAGTGCTCAATTCTTATCCGATTGAAATGAAATTTTACACGACGTGTTTTGTTATTATATCCAACAACAGTGCCAAGTATGATTCAAATCGGTCCATAACCTGATATAGCTGCCATATAAACCGATCTTGGGTCTTGACTTCTTGACCCTCTGGAGGGCGCAATTCTTATCCGATTGGAATGGAATTTCGCACGACGTGTTTTGTTATGATACCCAACAACTGTGCTAAGTATGATTTAAATCGGTCCATAACGTGATATAGCTGTCATATAAACAGATCTGGGGATTTGACTTCTTGAGCTTCTAGAGGGCGCAATTCCTATCCGATTTGGCTGAAATTTTGTACGACGGATCTTCTCATGACCATCAACAAACGTGTTTATTATGTTCTGAATCGGTGTATAGCCCGATACAGATCCCATATAAATCGTTCGCTCTATTTTACTTCGTGAGCCCCAATGGGCGCAATTCTTATACGAATTGGCTGAAATTTTACACAGGTCTCCAACATATAATTTAATTGTGGTCCGAACCGGACCATATCTTGATGTCGTTTTAATAGCAGAGCAACTCTTTTCTTATATCCTTTTTTGCCTAAGAAGAGATGCCGGGAAAAGAACTCGACAAATGCGATCCATGGTGGAGGGTATATAAGATTCGGCCCGGCCGAACTTAGCACGCTTTTACTTGTTTTTTTTTAATTTTCACAGAAGTTAGAGTTTGGAAGCTCGGTGATATCTGAAGGTGGGACGAACCCTCCCCCTTACTCTTTAATTTAAATAATAGGTCAGTTCTCGAGAAGGGTTCCAACCAGCCAACCAAGTTAACCCAAAGACATGAGTCTGGAATAAAAATTTTGGGGGAACGCCCTATCCTAAAACCCACTCAAAGGGGCATGGTTACCAATTAGGGCAATATGGGTATCAAATGAAAGGAATTTAGGTGTAGAGTGCGAATGTGTTTTAAAAATTTGACTCGAAATACCTAGTGCGGTCCACCCCCAATAAAAAACCTCACAAATTGATATGTAGACAGATCGGGACCATGTGGGACTTAAATGAAGGTTCTTCGATCATATCGCCCTTAAAGAAATATTTACTTTCAAAATCACATTTAAGTACGCAGCGAAGCACAATGGGCTAGTTTGTGTCCCATATAGACCGAACTTCCGATTAGGCCCCTTGGATTCCTAAGGGAATTGTTATAATTCGATTTGAGTAAAACTCTATATGATAAGTTTTGATATAACTTGGAGCATCTTTGTTGAAAATTATCCAAATATGTCGATAGTCTGACTTCCATGCTGCATGCTACGTATGGTCCGAATTCAAGAAGTTAAATCAGAAGATTCAAGATGGGAAGTATTTGCTTTAAATTTCGTTTGACTATAAATAGGCTGTACTTTTCCGACAGGTAGACAGATGGACATAGCTAGAGACTTTGAATGTGTTCGCTATCAATAGCAAATATTCCTTATGGGATCCTAGATGAATATTTCGAGATTTTATAAAACAAATGAGGAAATTGAAATATCCCATACCGGGCTTAAAACTGAACAAACTTCAATATTTACATTTCATTCAACCTACCAATCAAGGTAGGTTAGGTTGAAAAGAGGGTGCAGATATTAATCCGTCCCATGCCACTATGGACATACACCTAAGCCAGTAATCGGCTTGTTGTGCGCTCTAAAAACTTTAAAGTAACCTCTAAAAAGAAAATTTTAAGTTAGGAATTCCGTGCTACTTACAAAATCCTTAATTGTTTTCCATGCCATTCCCCTAAGTTGGTTCATGTCGGATATTGTGTCTCCACCTAAGTTTGGGTATCTGGGTTGGACGCGAAAGCCCGGCAATGATAAAGGAAATGCTCCAACCTCTCATTATTATCCCCGCATGCCCTATATATGCTATCGGTTGCCGCACCGATTTTACACAAGTGAGCTCGTAGTTCTATGTGTCCCGTTATGTTACCAATAGCTATACTGACCTCCTTCTAGCTTCCTTTCAGTAATAGCCTCGTCTAAACACTATCTGGATCCCCCCATAGGATTTTTGCCGTCCTACCGACCATTTCGCTATTCCACAATATTGCATGTGCATTCGTCGCCCACTCCCTTAACTCGGACTGCGTCGACCCGAAAGTCTTCGGGTTAACCAAGTTTATTGACAGCATTCCTCTGGCCTTCACCGCCAAATCCTCTGCCATTTCATTTCCCCTTACTCCGTTATGGCCTGGCACCCAAACGATGCGGATTTTGCCATCCTCAGAGAAGGCGTTAATCTTCTTCTTACACTGCAAGACTGTTGGTGACCTTACCGTCCTGGCTGTTATGGCCCTTATGGCCAGCTTACTATCGCTGAAGAAGTTCAGACTCGACGACCTCGCGTTAGCACCACACCACTTCAGACATTCCGTTATCACCCGAATCTCCGCCTGCAGGACCGTATTATGGTAAGGCAATCATAAACAGACCTCAGTCCCTGTGTTTTCAATGTAAACCCCCAGGCCAACTCTGTCCTCTAGCTTTGATCCATCCGTGTAACATGATTTTCCAGATGGCAATACTAGGGTTCTGTCAATCCAAGACTGTGCCGATGGCAGCAGTGCGTCCCACTTGACTTCAAGGTTCATCGAAAACTTCTTCCCTTTCTTCCAGGTTTCCTATCGTCGCCTCGATTATACCGCGATGGTATGAGCTGCTCCCATCGCCTTAAGTCTCATAGTTGCAGTGGCTGCCTCACACATAATTTGTATGTCAATGGATCGGATATCTAGAATAGTCTCCAGTGCCCTAGTGGGCGTTGTCCTCATCGCTCCGCCTATGCCAAGACAAAATGTTCTCTGAACCTGTTGTATGGTCCTTATGTTGCACTTTTTCTCCATAGCAGTTCACCAAAGTACTGAGGCGTAAGTAAGTATTGGTCTTATCACGCTCCAGTAGAGCCGGAGGACTATCCTAGGCTTCTGGCCCCATTTCGAGCCTACGGCCCGTCTACATAGTGCCCAACATCTGTGAGCCTTCTCATTACGCTGCTGAATGTGACACTTCCAATTAAGTTTTCTGTCCATCTGACACCAAAATCATTTTATTGAGGAAACATGGTGCATCAAATTGGCCAACCTTCGTCTTTCGCGTGAACAGGCATATTTCAGTCTTCTCTGGTTTAACATTGAGACCTCTGGGTCTAGCCCAATCATATGCCATATGCAAGACCATTTCTGCCCTCCTGCATAGCTCTTTCGGATTCTTACCCCTTTAGAAGTTCGGATCCTTACCCCGTAGAAGCAGAAGTTCAAATCCCCCCTCAATCAGCATCCGTAATAGGTCATTTATAGCGGTCGCGCATAGGAGTGGCGATAATATGCCGCCCGGTGGCATGCCCTGTGCCACTTTCTCCCTTATATTTATGCCATGGGACACACAATTTATCGGCCTGCTCCTTAGCATATGGTTTATCAAGTCTCTAAGGACCGGGTCCACCCGGTACTGGTCAAAGGATTGGACCTGTTCAAGTCCCTCCCCAGTCAGCATCCGTAATAGGTCATTTATGGTGGTCACCCATAGGAGTGGTGAAAAATTGCCATGGGACACACAATTTATCTACCTGTTCCTTAGCATATGGTTAATCCAGTCTCTAAGGACCCGGTCCACCCGGTACTAGTCTAAGGATTGGATCTGTTCAAGTAACTCCTCAGTCAGCATCCGTAATAGGTCCCTTATGGTGGTCATCCATAGGAGAGGCGATAATATGCCCCCCTGTGGCATGCCCTGTGCCACTTTCTCCCTTGTATTTATGCCATGGGACACACAATTTATTCACCTGTTCCTTAGCATATGGTTTATCCAGTCTCTAAGGACCGGGTCCATCCAGTACTAGTCTAAGCATCAGTAATAGGTCACTTATGGCCACTCCACTTAACCCATAGGAGTGGCGAAGAAATGCCATGGGACACACAATTTATCCACCTGTTCCTTAGCATATGGTTTATCCAGTCTCTATGGACCGGGTCCACCCGGTACTGGTCTAAGGATTGGATGAAAATTGCCATGGGACACACAATTTATCTACTTGTTCCTTAGCATATGGTTTATCCAGTCTCTAATGACCGGGTCCACCCGGCACTGGTCTAAGGATTGGATCTGTTCAAGTCCCTCCTCAGTCAGCATCCGTAATAGGTCACTTGTGGTTGTCACTCATAAAAGTGGCGATAAAATGCCCCCGTGTGGCGTGCCCTGTGCCACTTTCTCCCTTATATTTATACCATGGGACACACAATTTTTCCACCTGTTCCTTAGCATATGGTTTATCCAGTCTCTAAGGACCTGGTCCACCCGGTACTGGTCTAAGGATTGGATCAGTGTGTCGCTCCGTACACCGCCTGGGTGTACGTTTTGGCATCGAAGCAGTCTTCTATTTTATGCACACCCTCTTGCAGGGCAGTCTCCACCCACCTTCCCTTGACGAGGTTGTGCATAAAATAGAAGAATCAATCAATTTGTATGAGTCCTACATATCCTTCAAAATTTAGTACAGGTATAAGAATTTTCTGCAATTGTGTACTCTCCGCATAAAATTGTGGTGGCCTTTGACATTTTTAACATTTTTCCATGCCATTCAAATATCCACAAACATTCATTTAATTGTGTGTTTCAAAGAATTTTTGGACAAAAAAAAAAGAATAAACAAAATGTTAAAAATTTCTATGATCTGAATACCAAAACTGGTCAAAATGCTAAGAGCACTTCTGTGCAATAGCAAGGGGTGGGGGGGAAATTTCAATTAAAAATCCATTAACAGTGAAAACTCTGTTAATAATTGAAAAATCTCAGACGGATGCTGCTGCTGCTGCTACTGCCGACGATGATGATGATGATGATGATGTTGTTGAAGGGTAAATACACCAATAACGACCCTCATCTTGTCGGCTGTCTTTGTGGGAAAACAAAAATTTCAGCAATGCTTATTTAAAGATGATTTCAAAAATGAAATGAAAACCTTGCGATTGTTTGATGAGTGCTTTTTACAATTCATTGGAAGAGGGCGGCTTGTGTTCACTGGACCATAAACGGCGGCGATAATGATTTATTTGTGGGAAATTAACAGATGTTGGCATAAATTAAGGCATTATTCAACAAATGATGGACTCTGGAGTGGCAAAAACTTTGCCCTGACTGACGGATGGACCCCTTCTATGCGGCACTTATGCTGGGCTTTCTTCTTGTGAAACTTATGTCAATATAATTGTTTTTGTTGTTATACTTCTTTCTCTTTTTTAGCTTTTTAAATTATGCACCCTAAGTCACAATGTGTTATGTAATGTCAAAAAAAAGGAGTCCTGTTACAAAGAATAAGAGTGAAAACAACTTAGAACGCATAAGGTTCGGCAGGGCCGAACTTTGGATACCTCTGCACGTCAAGTCTGGTGAAAGATACATCATTTATGAAACCTTAGCAGCTATATCGAAATATGGTCCGATCTGGACCAAACTCGCCATGGACATCGAGGATTCACTATCATAGACCTAAACCATAAACGCGTGGACGCCGAGTGTGAACATCTTTACGGACAGTAAACTGGCCATAAGGGCAATAACAACCTGGATTGTAAGATGTAGATTAACGCTTTCTACAAGGATGGCAAAATCCACATCGTTTGGGAGCCGGGCCATAACGGAATAAGGGGGAAATGAAAGGGCAGACGATTTTGCGGTGAAGGCCAGAGGACTGCCGTCAATAAACTTGGTTAACCCGAAGCGTTTCGGGTAGACGCTGTCCGAGTTAAAGGCGTGGGCGACGAATGCACATGCAACCCTATGGAACAGCGAAACGCTCGGTAGGACGGCGAAAATCCTATGGTGGGGATCCAGATCGTGAGAAGACGTGGGTATTACTGAAAGGAAGCAAAAAGGAGGTCAGTATAGCTTTTGGTATCATAACGCGACAAGAGCTCACTTTTGCAGGTGCGGCAAGTGATGGCATGTGTAGGGCATGTGGGGGGGAGATGATGGGACGTTGGAGCATTTCCTTTGTCATTGGCCACCTTTCGCGGTTAATCATTAATCATTTTCTAATTCGATTTAGGTATGTTCGCCTGTCTGTATGTCTGTCCGTCCGTTTGTCTGTCCGTCTGTCTGTCCATGTTTTCATCCGATCGTCTTCAATTTTGGTACGGACATGTTTTTTGCCCCAGAGACGAAGCCTATTGCAATTGGAAAAAATCGGTTCAGATCTGGATATAGCTTCCATATATAAGTTCGTCCGATTTTCAGTAATATTGGGTTGCCCAAAAAGTAATTGCGGATTTTTTAAAAGAAAGTAAATGCATTTTTAATAAAACTTAGAATGAACTTTAATCAAATATACTTTTTTTACACTTTTTTTCTAAAGCAAGCTAAAAATAACAGCTGATAACTGACAGAAGAAAGAATGCAATTACAGAGTCACAAGCCGGTGAAAAAATTTGTCAACGCCGACTATATGAAAAATCCGCAATTACTTTTTGGGCAACCCATAGTTCAATAAAATGGTCATTTGTCAACCGATCCTCTCGAAATTTGACAGGAAGGATTTTTTGTGACTCTCGACATTACTGGTGAATTTCATAAAAATCGGTTCAGATTTGGACATAGCTCCCATATATAAAGGTTGATTTTTTTGAGGTTAGGATTTTCATGCATTAGTATTTGACAGATCACGTGGGATTTCAGACATGGTGTCAAAGAGAAAGATGCTCAGTATGCTTTGACATTTCATCATAAATAGACTTACTAACGAGCAACGCTTGCAAATCATTGAATTTTATTACCAAAATCAGTGTTCGGTTCGAAATGTGTTCATTCACCGTAACGTTGCGTCCAACAGCATCTTTGAAAAAATACGGTCCAATGATTCCACCAGCGTACAAACCACACCAAACAGTGCATTTTTCGGGATGCATGGGCAGTTCTTGAACGGCTTCTGGTTGCTCTTCACTCCAAATGCGGCAATTTTGCTTATTTACGTAGCCATTCAACCAGAAATGAGCCTCATCGCTGAACAAAATTTGTCAAAATTTGAACACATTTCGAACCGAACACTGATTTTGGTAATAAAATTCAATGATTTGCAAGCGTTGCTCGTTAGTAAGTCTATTCATGATGAAATGTCAAAGCATACTGAGCATCTTTCTCTTTGACACCATGTCTGAAATCCCACGTGATCTGTCAAATACTAATGCATGAAAATCCTAACCTCAAAAAAATCACCCTTTATATATAGCCCGATTTTCACTCCTACAGCCATTGTAAGCACATTTATTAACCAATCTTCCCAAAATTTTGTACAACGCCTTGCTCGACGGCTACCACAATATCTGAGAAGTTTGCTTGAAATCGGTTCAGATTTAGATATAGCTTCCCTCCCATTACTTGGACCTAATGTTTTATGGCATATTTGTAATCCACTGCATAATACTTTTCATTTGAGTCCCATATTGACATGAACTTTGAATATATCTGCTTAGAGGACTTTTGGGGTTGGGGTGGCCCTCTGGTCACTTGGACCCAAATTTCAATAGAATATTCGTTTTCAGGTCTCCAATACCTTTCATTTGATACTCATATTGTCCTTATCGGTTCACATTTGATTTTTGGTGGTGTTTTTGGGGTAACGGGGGAGCGTCCGCCCCCTTTTGGTTATCAATAAATTATAAAGCCTATTCTTAGTTCCGTACCATATTCGTAATCTACTCGAATACCTTCCATTTGAGTCCCATATTGTCATGATTGTCAAATAAACCTATTTCAAGGGGTCTTGGGGCTGGGGCGGCCCCCCAGGTACTTGAACCCAACTTTTATTGTGAAATTCGTACTCTACTCTTGAATACCTTGCACTTGAATCCCATATTGTCTCGATCGGTCCACTTTTATTTTTGAGTAGTACTTTTGGGGTTAGGGGGAGGGTCCGCCCCTATCTATGTTTCCTTTCTTTCTTTTCATTTGAGTCCCATATTAACATGAACTTTGAACATATCTGCTTAGAGGACTTTTGGGGTTGGGGTGGCCCTCTGGTCACTTGGACCCAAATTTTAATAGGATATTCGTTTTCTGGTCTCCAATACCTTTCATTTGATACTCATATTGTCCTTATCGGTTCACATTTGATTTTTGGTGGTGTTTTTGGGGTAACGGGGGAGCGTCCGCCCCCTTTTGGTTATCAATAAATTATAAAGCCTATTCTTAGTTCCGTACCATATTCGTAATCTACTCTCGAATACCTTTCATTTGAGTCCCATATTGTCATGATTGTCAAATAAACCTATTTCAAGGGGTTTTGGGGCTGGGGCGGCCCCCCAGGTACTTGAACCCAACTTTTATTATGAAATTCGTACTCTACTCTTGAATACCTTTCATTTGAATCCCATATTGTCCCGATCGGTTTAGTTTTATTTTTGGGTAGTACTTTTGGGGTAAGGGGGAGGGTCCGCCCCCCTCACAATATCTAAAAATTATATAGTCTATTGCTCCCTCCGGACCACTCCCCACAATCTGTGAACATTTCAAGGTAATCGGTTCTGTCGTTCTTGAGTCTAGCCAAACAAACACAAACTGAATTTTCTATTTTTACATGTTTTGGGTTACATTTGGTTTGGGGTCTTTTTTCATTATGCCCATTTGTTTGGGGCCCATTGTCGCCGCACTAGATCTACAGTATATTGGGACCTTGCTACTATGTCATAGCGCCTACAGCTTTTGATTATTCTTCCTTTCTTCTACTTTCTATTGCTTTCAAGGACATTATGCTCTTCCCTTTCCCCGGGACACATCTCATTTAGTTTTTGAGAGTGTTTTTTAAATAATTTTGTATAAATTATTCAGGTATCTGTTTATGGTAATGCTATGAATTAAGGTAAAGGAAATGACATTGCGTGTTTTATAGAAATTCCCTACAAAGGCCTGTTACGTTAGATTTACACAGGGGATGTGGGGGTGTGTACAGCCAGTAGTGACAGCACAAATACCCAATGATTCATAGCACCAAATTACTGAATATTTAAAGTTTCCCCAAATTATGTTTGTCGGGGAGGGAGACCCTTTGTTGGGGGTGGGGGGGCTAAAAAGACTGATATTTATGAATCATTTGGGGGTAACTAAAGTTAAACACTTTGTAGCCATCTGTGTACTTGAATATAGGAATGCAGGGTTTGTTTGGGGGGAGGATTTAATCGATATCACAAGCCTTCATATCATCGACCAAATAGGTGGCAACATTGCCCCTTATTCCTATCGAAGAGGGCAGAAGAAGAGGCAACTTGCTATGATCAATATGAAGAGAAATTTTTTATTCATTGAGCTAAAACCTTAATCGGACACCAGTCATTGATATGTGAGAAGGCCTTGGCCTTGCTTCTTCATGGGCAAATTTGCATTTGAATTGAAGTTTCTTTTTTGGTTGATATTGCCTCGCTGCATTTTAAAGCCTTAAAATTCTCTATTTTTGACAAAAGAAATTTTCTGCCACAATGTTCTTTATCCCTTAAATTCCTTACACCACATTTGGCCAAATTCTCAAAGTTTACAACAAATTGAAAATATCCTTTCTCTAAATGCTTGCGGTCTCTTTTCTGGATTAAGCAATAATTTTGAAAAACTTTTTCTTTTATTAAACAATTATAAAAATATTTTCTATTTCTTAAACATTCATAAGAAAACCCCCCCGATTGCAGTAACCAAAACTGGCACACACACACACACGCGCACACACACACACACATGCACATCCTTTTTGGAAAACTACAAATTTAATTTTTTTTCTATTTAACTTTCACTCATAAATATTCATAACGAGAAAGAGTTTCAAGTGTCCCAAGTTGTATGCGGTAGCTGAAGTATGTGAGCACACTCATACATGTGTATTTTGAGGTTGCATATGCATGAGTGTTTGATTCTGACCAAGGAATGAACTAAAAACTTCTTCGAAGCTCATCCTTTTGGTAGCAAGCAATGTCCTTGGGGGTGGAAAACTTGTCAAATACAATAAAACTTTATGCAACACACACATATATTTATACACCCACACCCCCACACATTCATTCTCATGTGTCTACACATATGGACTCCTTGTCTCATGTATTTGCATTAGACTGAAAACCAAATATGCAACCAGAAATGTATTTGCCTTCACAATTGAAATGAAGAAGAAGCACAAGTGAGATGTTGGTTGTACTGGGCAATATGCAGTTTTGAGCATAAATTGTGGCACACTAGTCCTTGCGGCCGTTTGAATGCTAAGTCATGTAAGATGTTATAGCACTCTTCACCATAAGATGGAAGGAATATCGCATGGTTATTCTGAATATTGAAACATATCAAAATATAAGCCGATTTGAAGCGTATTTCGAACGGCTATCAAGGCATGTAGCATGGCATAGTGTTCGAAAATTGTCCAAATGTGTTTGAATCAAAGAAAAAGAGTAAAGGCGTGTTTAGTTCCGTTGGGCCAATCTTTGGATACCCAACAATTTCGATTCAAGTTTAAGCACAATGATAAGGGGACTCTTTTTTATAGCCGAGTCCGAACGGTGGGCCATAGTGCGACACCTCTTTGGAGAGAAGTGCCAGCATTAGGAGGGAAAGACCACCGCTGAAAATTTTTTCTGATTGTCTCGCCAGGATTCGAACCCAGGCGATCAGTGTCATAGGTGGACATGTAAACCTCTGCGCTACGGGTCTGATAAGGGGCCTCCTTTTTATAGCCGAGTCCGAACGGCGTGCCATAGTGCGACACCTCTTTGGAGAGAAGTGCCAGCATTAGGAGAGAAAAACCACCGCTGAAAATTTTTGTCATAGGTGGACATGTGTCATAGGTGGACATGCAAACCTCTGCGCTACGGGTCTAATAAGGGGCTTCCTTTTTATAGCCGAGTCTGAACGGCATGCCATAGAGCGACACCTCTTTGGAGAGAAGTGCCAGCATTAGGAGGGAAAAACCACCGCTGAAAATTTTTTCTGATGGTCTCGCCAGGATTCGAACCCTGGTGTTCAGTGTTATAGGTGGACATGTAAACCTCTGCGCTACGGGTCCGATAAGGAGCCTCCTTTTTATAGCCGAGTTCGAACGGCTTGCCATAGTGCGACACCTCTTTGGAGAGAAGTGCCAGCATTAGGAGGGGTAAAACCACCGCTGAAAATTTTTTCTGATGGTCTCGCCAGGATTCGAACCCAGGCGTTCAGTGTCATTGGTGGACATGCTAACCTCTGCGCTACGGGTCTGATAAGGGGCGTCCTTTTTATAGCCAAGTCCGAACGGCGTGCCATAGTGCGACACTTCTTTGGAGAGAAGTGCCAGCATTAGGAGGGCAAAAACCACCGCTGAAAATTTTTGTCATAGGTGGACATGCTAACCTCTGCGCTACGGGTCTGATAAGGGGCCGCCTTTTTATAGCCGAGTCCGAACGGCATGCCATAGAGCGACACGTCTTTGGAGAGAAGTGCCAGCATTAGGAGAGAAAAACCACCGCTGAAAATTTTTTTCTGATGGTCTCGCCAGGATTCGAACACAGGCGTTCAGTATCATAGGTGGACATGCAAACCTCTGCGCTACGGGTCTAATAAGGGGCCTCCTTTTTATAGCCGAGTTCGAACGGCGTGCCATAGAGCGACACCTCTTTGGAGAGAAGTCCCAGCATTAGGAGGGGAAAACCAACGTTGAAAATTTTTTCTGATGGTCTCGCCAGGATTCGAGCCCAGACGTTCAGTGTCATAGGTGGACATGCTAACCTCTGCGCTACAGTGGCCTCCAAGGGTCTAATGTTAGGTTAAAGTGGCATTCTGCCATAAGACTCACACAGACGTTTTTGTCCATAGTGATACCACAGCAACAGGAGAAGGAAGTTGCTTTCTAGTTCCTAGCGTTGAACCATGCAGATCGCTTTAAAAAGTCCAACTACTTGCGAACGTTCACATTTCCTAAGTCAGACAAGTTCTCAAAGAAAGGAAAATCTAAAGTGGAACTCCTTCTGACTGCCAAAGCGGAACATTTTTTTTTTCTCTTTTCTTTCTTTGACGTTTCTTCCTCTTCAACGTCCTCATAGCCTCGGCAAATGTCGTTCTGGCAATCTTTAGTCTGTTGGCTTGTGTTCTAGTGTTTCTTCCCTAGACCTTGTCCATGCATTCTTTGACTTCGGGATATATCCTTAGCCTAGAGGCCTCAGATGTATCCTCCACGGAGCTGCAGAATTCCCCTCAGGATTTGTTCTGAGAATTTGTCAGCTCGCCTTTATATTTTCTTAGCTTAGCCTAATAGACGTCCCAATCGTGTGGTGCCCTTGTGGCTCTCGCTCTTTTGAAATGATTTCTGAAGTCCTTTCTAAGTCCAACCAGTTCTGGGATCCATCATGGTGATCGCTGTTTGTCCCTTGGCTTGGCACTAGGGCATACTGACACAAGCGAGTCATGCAGGGCCTTTGTGATCCGCTTGACCATTATGTCTATATCCTCCGCAGTCCCCACTTCCTTTTTGGATCTAAAAAGGATAGATGTTCGGAATATGTGCCGAATTGTATCCCAATCCGCCTTTCTTCTGTTTAGCCGAGGTACCACTTCTGCAGTATTTGCTCCAAGGCTGAAACGATGACTAGAGTAGCTGTGGTCATCCAACACTACCCAATCGCATATCCTTCCGCTTAGATTTTTCGATACAAAGGTCACATCTAGTCCCTCCTGCCAGTTCCTGGTAATAACGGTCGGGTTATTCCATTTATTACAAATCGCCAGATTGTGATTTATGATATATTCGATAACCAAGCTAACCCCTTTAGCGAAACTCCGAGCCCAATAATATGAGCCTTTACCCTTATCGGTGGGACTTTTAGGATCATTCGCATCATGCCGATCAATAAACCTGAGAGCGATGCGCCTTAAAAGCCCTCAAAAAGTGTATTGGTTCGCCAGAAAAGCTCAATGCGAAGATAAATTAGGCTCAGTCTTGTCCTCAAGACTCCAAACAGGTATTTTGTTAAAAGTCTCTGTAGACCAGCCGTTTGTCGGCTAGTGTAGCATGGCGCAGACGCTCGACCAGCGCCTCAGCTTATTATCATAATTTCTAAAGGCTAAAGCGTTATTTTAACGTACAGACGGACAGACGTACGAACATGGCTGAACATGGTTGGTCTTGAAGGAAACATAGGCTATATAATTTATCGGTATCGGAAGGGGAAGGGACCCTCCCCCTTATGCCAAAAATACAACCCAAAATCAAAAGTGGACCCATCGGGACAATATAGGTATCAAATGAAAGGTATTGTAGAGTAGAATATGAATATGGTAAAAAGATTTTAGTTTATGTACCCATTCGGCCGCCCCAACCCCAAACCCCCCCTCCCCCCACAGACATTTTGGATGTTCATTTCAATATGGGGCTCAATTGAAAGATATTCGGGAGTAGGTTTCGAATCTGGCATACAAAATCAGAATAAAGAATAGGGGGTCCCCACCCCAAAAACGCCACCCATATCCGAAATATGGTCTTTGGTCCGATGGGCACAATAAGGGTATTAAATGAAAGGTATTGGAGACCAGAAAACCAATATGGTATTAAAATTCAGGTCCAGTAGCCAGCGGGCCAGGTTATAGACCGATTTGAAGGTTAATGGAAGTCGCAACAGAGCTACGGACAAAATTTCCTAGGACCACTTTATCCCATTTGCAATAGGCAATGACCTACATTAATAAGTAGTCTCTTTGCAAAATCACAACCGTTATGCTGATTTCCACTGACAGAGGGACGGACATGGCTAGATAGCCTTATGAAGTTCTGGGGTTGCAAATCGATATTTCGTGTTATTAGAAATGAATGGCTAGTTAGTTTACTGAATCCCCAATTCTATGGTGGTGGGTATAAAAATACCTTAAATTTTCGTCCCTTGCAGCAAAAACTATCATTGTATAAACATTTGCTAGTTTATACCAACAATGGGCAATGCATTTCCGAAGAACAATTCATATTTTCTCCCACAATGGCCCATCTGAAGGGTATGAGTAAAGGAAAGTAAGTCCTTTACCTAGCGCTGGCATGGGGCATTGTTGCTAAAACTGGCAGTAGATGTTACCTGTCCTTCATTTGCAGCAGTTGCAATGGTTTTGTGTAACAGTTTAATTTTGTTAATTGATTTGCATTTGCTTAGACATCGAGTTGCAATTATTCAAATGGCATGAGCTAACACACACACGCACACATACAAATGTCAGTAGATGGCATCTTGCAGATGATGGCAGGTACCGCTTGTGGTGTACTACTAACTCATGTCATGGTTCATTACACTGATAGTTTATTGTAGGAATAATTGCTTTATTGTTTTAACCAATTTAGCAATTGGCAAAATTGCTAAAATTTCAATTATCTCCTAATTTCAGTTTGACATTGAGAGAATGCCATTATTCTATTGTCATTTAGGCATTTAAATATTTAAGAATCGATTTATTAAGTAGATTATTTGGAAAAATATGTGTTAGCATCTCTAATTACTAATGAGAGGAGAAAATATTACTGGATAATAAATAAGAAGACATTTCAAAGAGGATAAATTGATTGACTGATAATTTAATTTCTTTAAAGACTAGCTGACCGGGGCCCACTCCGCAGCGCTTTCTTTTACTTTACATGGAACAAAAGTTTCCTTGGAATATTTATTGTCGACAATTGAAGAGCTTTAAGGGAAATACCATGCTACAAAATTACAATAGTATATTGCTTGACTAACAGTTTAACAATATAAGTGCCTTTATCTGAATCCCATATGATCTTCATTGGTCTACAATATTCTCATGATATCTGATTTAGGGGTGTTTTCGGGTGAGGTGGTCCCCCAGACACGTAACCCTGAAAAAATATCAGCATGGTGCTCTACTCTCAAATACCATTTATTTAAATCCCATATTGCCATTGAGGGGAGTTTACACGATGAGGCGTCACCCAAACACATGGCCTCAAAATAGGTTTTCAAATTCGTTTTCTAAACTCAAGTACCTTTCATTGGAGCCACATATTGGCATAGTCGAAAAATGTTTACCCTATGGGGAATGTTTTGGGGAAGGGGTGATACCCTAAATGCATGGTCCTACATTTGGATATCAAATTCGTATTCTACTAACAAATACCTTCACTTGAGCCCCATATTGCGATGGTCAGTAAAAAATTGCTTTTTGTGGGGTATTTTGGGAAAGTGGGTAGACCCCCAGAAAATTTGTCCCTAAAGTGGGTATCAATTCTTGCTCTACACCCCCAATACCTTTCATTTAAGTTCCATATTGACATGGTCGGTAAATATGCCCGATTTAAGGGTGTTTTGGGGATTGGGCTGGTCCCCCAAACACTAAGCCCGGAAAATATATCAGCAACGTGCTCTACTCTCATATATCTATATATGATTTATTTGAACCCCATATTGCCGTTGGTCTTAAAATTGGATATCAACTTCGTTTTCTAATCTCATATAAACTCCTTATTGCAAAAGTCGGCAAATATGTCCGGTTTGGGGTATTGACCCTAAAAACTATGAATATTTAGTTCCACTCTCTTTATGACCCAAATTGTCTTAGTGAGCAAATACGTCCTATTTGGGAGTTGTTATGGTGGTGGGACGTTCCCTAGACAGTTGGTTTCTAATGTTGATATCAGATACGTGGTCTACTCACAAATACCTTTAATTTGAGCCCCATACTTCCATAGTCGACAAACATGACCGGCTTGGGGGTGTTTTGGGGAATGGGCGGCCACTCAGTGAGTTGTCCTTGAAAATATATATCGGATTCGTGTTCCTCTCTAAAAACCCTCATATTGCAATAGTCAGCAAATACTTACTATTTGGGTGGTATTGTGGGGGTGGTGTGGTCCCATAGAATCTTTTTCCGAATATTTATATCAAATTCGTGCTTTACTCCCAAAGACCTTTCGTTTGAGCTCCATATTGCCATGGTCGTAAATTTACCCCCTTGGGGATGGTTTTTGGGGTGAGGCGGCCTCCCAAACACTTGTTCCCATATTTGGATATCAGCTTCGTATTCTACACTCAAATACCTTTTATTTAAGCCCGATATTGCCATAGTCAGTAAATATGTCCTGTTTGGGGAGTTTTTTGGGGAAGGGGAGGACCCTTCCCCTGGTCCCACATTTGGATATCAGATTCGTATTCTACTCGCAAAAACCTTTCATTTGAGCCCCATATTGCCATGGTCGGTAAATATGGCCGATTTTGGGGTGTTTTGGGGCTTGGGTTGGCCCCCCTAGCACTTGGTCCGACAATTGGATATCAGATACGTTTTCTTATCGTAAATACCTTTCATTTGAGTCCCATATTGTCGTGATTGATCTAAATATATGTTTGGTAGGTTTTGGGGTGGGACGGCCCCCCTAGGTACCCCATCCGAAATTTGGATACCAAATTTTTATTTTTAGGGTACTATATGAGAGTACACAAAATTTCGCTTAAATCGCACCATTCATCGCCGAGATCTGGCGTTTCTGAAAATTAGGATAAGGGGGAGGGTCCGCCCCCCCTTCAGAAATAAAAAATGTAGTACCCTACTTTCAATTCTGCTATGCAGACGATGTTATAATACTTCTTAGGGGTAAGGATCCGAACCAGCTATACAGAAGGGCCGAAAGGGTCTTGCATATGGCATATGACTATGACCAGGCCTAGGGGTCTCAATGTTAGCCCAGAGAAGACTGATACATGCCTGTTCACGAGGAAGACGAAGATGGGCCAATTTGGCGCACCACGTTTCCTCAATAAGACGATTTCGATATCTGTCAAGGTCAAATATTTAGGTGTGATCTTGGACAGGAAACTGAATTGTTACATTCAGGAGCGTACTGAGAAGGCTCACAGATGTTAAGCACTACGTAGACGGGCCGTAGGCTCGAAATGGGGCCTGAGTCCGAGGTTAGTCCACCGGCTGTACAAACGCGTGATTAGACCAATACTTGTTTACGTCTCAGTTTTTTGTGGACTGCTATGGAGAAAAAGTGTAACATAAGGGCCATACAACAGGTTCAGAGAACATGTTGTCTTGGCATAGGCGGAGTGATAAGGACCACACCCACTGGAGACTATTCTAGATATCCGACCCATTGGCATACAGATTAAGTGTGAGACAGCCACTGCGGCTATGAGACTTAAGACGATGGGAGAATGGAATGAGGATAGCAGCAGCTCGTACCATCGCGGTATAATCGAGGTGACGATACGAAACCTGGAAGAAAGGAAATAAAATTCCGATCAGATATCACAGATGAACCTTAAGGTCGAGTGCGAGGAAATGCTGCCAGCGGCACAGTCATGGATTGACGTAACCCTAGCATTGCCATCTGGAAGATCATGTTACACGGATGGATCATAGCTAGAGGAGAGAGTGGGCCTGGGGGTCTACATTGAGAATCCAGGGACTGAGATCTATGAACATCTTTACGTACAGTAAAATTGGCATAGGGGCAATAACAACCAGGACGGTAAGGTTACGAAAAGTCTTGCAGTGAAAGAAGGAGATAAACTCCTTCTCTGAGGATGGGAAAATCCATATCGTTTGGGTGACGGGCCATAACGGAGTAAGGGGGAATGAAAAGGCAAATGATTTGGCAGTGAAGGCCAGAGGTCTGCCGTCAATAAACTTGGTTAACCCGAAGCCTTTGGGGTCGACGCAGTCCGAATTAAGGGAGTGGGCTACGAAAGCATGTAAAATTGTGGAACAACGAAACGGTCGGTAAGACGGCGAAAATCCTATGGAGGGATCCAGATCGTTAGAAGACGAGGCTATTATTGAAAGGAAGCAAGAAGGAAGTCAGTATAACTATTGTTATTATAACGGGACACATAGGACTACGAGTTCACTTACGTAAAATAGGTGGGAAAGGAGTCGAAACATTTTGTACCTCAAAGGATTTTCGGCTCAG
>NC_081556.1:94011250-94116250 GCF_963082655.1 Stomoxys calcitrans | reverse complement strand
CGGGAGATCGGTCTATATGGCAGCTATATCTAAATATAGTCCGATCCGAACCATACTTAAATAACTCACTGTTTTAAATTTCAGCAAAATCAGATAAAAAATAAAGATTTTATGGCCTTCAGACCCTTTATCGGAAGATCGGTCTATATGACAGCTATATCTAAATATAGCCCGATTTGATCCATATTTATTCAGATGTTTGTAGGCCTAAAACTACTCACTGTTTCAAATTTCAGCGAAATCTGATGAAAAATAAAGCTTTTATGGGCTTCAGACCCCTTATCGGCAGATTGGTCTTTATGGCAGCTATATCTAAATATAGTCCGATCTG
The DNA here is from genome assembly GCF_963082655.1 of Stomoxys calcitrans. NCBI lineage: Eukaryota > Metazoa > Arthropoda > Insecta > Diptera > Muscidae > Stomoxys > Stomoxys calcitrans. The sequence continues at coordinate 94,115,919 of NC_081556.1, read as the reverse complement.
AACGATACTTAAGTCTGATGTCGGGGGGATTAAAATAACCTACTATTTCAAGTTATAGCGAATTTGGGCAATAAATAAAGCTTTTATGGGCTTCAGACCCTTTAGCGGCAGATCGGTCTTTAGCGCAGCTATATCTAAATATGGTCCGATCTCATCCATACTTTAGTCACATGTTGGGAGGCTCAAAATAATCCACTGTTTTAAATTTCAGCAAAATCGGATGAAAAATAGAGCTTTTAGGGGCTTCAGACCCTTTATCGGGAGATCGGTCTATATGGCAGCTATATCTAAATATTATCCGATCTTAACTACATTTAGGTCAGATGTCGGGAGGCTTAAAACTACTCACTGTTTTAAATTTCATTAAAATCGGATAATAAATAAAGCTTTTATAGGGTTCAGATCCTTTATCAGAAAATCGGTCTATATAGCAGCTACATCCAAATATGGTCCGATTTGGCCCGTTCAAGAGCTTAAACAGCGAGCATCAAAAAGACGTATCGGTGCCAAATTTCAGATCAATATCTCAATTTTTTAAGGCTGTAGATTGATTACAACAGACGGACGCACAGACACACGGACATACGGATAGATAGACAGACGGACAGACACACGGATATCGTTAAATCGTCTTAGAATTCTACGACGATCTGAAATATACATACTTTGTGGGGTTGGAAATTGATATTCCGGTGTTGCAAACGGAATGACTAAATGAATATACCCCCTATCCTACGGTATAGGGATACAAAATAAGCAGACAACTTTGCCAGGTATGATACAAGTTGGTTCGATCTCTTGATTTGACATTTTCTTCCAATCCGATAATGCTGATATTGTGCACAATGACTTCTGCAATGTCTCATTTTTATACCCTCCACCATAAGATGGGGGTATACTAATTTCGTCATTCTGTTTGTAACACCTTGAAATATGCGTCTGAGACCCCATAAAGTGTATATATTCTACATGTCCGTCCGTCTGTCCGTCCGTCTGTCCGTCCGTCTGTCCGTCCGTCTGTCCGTCCGTCTGTCCGTCCGTCTGTCCGTCCGTCTGTCCGTCCATCCGTCCGTTTGTCCGTCTTTCCGTCCATCCGTCCGTTTGTCCGTCCGTCCGTTTGTCCGTCTGTCCGTCCGTCCGTCTATCTGTCCGTCCTTCCATCCGTCCTTCCGTCTATCTGTCCGTCCTTCCGTCTGTCCGTCCGTCCATCTGTCCGTCTGTCCGTCCGTCTGTCCGTCCATCTGTCCGTCCTTCTATCCGTCCGTCTGTCCGTCCGTCCTTCTGTCCGTCCGTCTGTCCGTCCGTCTCAAGACCTTCAACATACGTGTCTTATATGGTCTGAATCGATGAATAGCTTGATAAAGCTCCCATATAAACCGATCTCCCGATTTTGTTTCATAAGCCCCTACAAGGTGCAATTCTTATCCGAATGAACTGAAATATTACACAATGACTTCTACAATGTTCAGCGTTCATTAATGGTCCGAATCTGACTATAACTTAATATAGCTCCAATAGCATAACAGTTCTTACTCAATATTCTTTGTTTGCCTAAAAAGAGATACCGCGCACAGAACTCAACAAATGCGTTCCATGATAGAGGGTATATAAGATTCGGCCCGGCCGAACTTAGCACGCTCTTACTTGTTACTCTATTTTGCTTTAACCCTGAAGTTTAGTAATCTATAGTTTACATGTAATGCACATTTGTTTGTTTTAGTTTCACCAAGGAAAAAGTTTAAATTGCATCTTCTAATATTTCTGGCAAATATTTCCTTGCGAGTAAACATTCTTAAAGTTTTCTTTCTAAAATTGTTTTTTTTTTCTTTTTTTTGAGAACCATACTAAAGTCAAGAGAACTATCCAGCTTACAAATTAATATTCTTGCTGACACTTTTGACATGGCTTCAATGATGAGTGCACTGCGTACATCCTTTTCCGGCTGCCATCACCATACTGGGCCAAGGGAAAAATTCTTTCTATTGTAAATGTTTGACTTACAGGAAGCAGACTGCAAGCAAGACAGGCCAAGCAGAAAGTCGCCAAAATGAATGAAGTTTGGAGTTTACTTAGATTTGCTATTTTTGTTGTTCTCTTAGAAAAAAAGTGCAAAAAAAAACTCCTTTAAAATTGCTCAAGTTTGTTTTTCTGGTGCCCATTTCCCCTCATGTCACTAAATTTGGTATATATTGACACACAAAGGAAGAGGGATATGGGTTTTTGTTTTGCCTCTTCTATCTAGCACATTGTTTTTGTCTAGTGAAGCAAGAAATCAAATCTAAATCAGTTGAAATTGTTCAATTACCAAATGGCAACAAAGTTGATTTTTTCCCCTTAGGTGGATTGGTAGCCAAAAATCGATAGAGCAAATGTGTGTGAGTAGGCGAGTGTGTGTGGGTGTATGCACGGTAGTATGAGAATGTAATGAGAAAATCCCAACAAATCATTGAAGCGTGATCGAGTTAGTTTTTTGGGGTATTTTGTCGTAAAAGCTTCCAATGTATGTTGTTCACTTTTCGAAAAAGTGAATTCCAAAGATGCACAAAACTTTTCTCTTTGTTTTGATAGTCATTGCAGTGAGGTATTTCTAAAGAAAAACTAGCTGAACAGGGTGCGCTCCGATGAGCCTTCTTTAACTCTCTCATTTTATTTGAGCCCCATACTAGCATGGCCTAGTTAACCCACCCTAAAAAATGATAGTAAATTTCTGGTTTTAAGTTAAACTGAATTTTGTTTAAATCGCCCCACCCATCTCCAAGATCTTGACTTCTTGAGCCACTAGAGGGCGCCATTCTTATCTGATTTGGCTGAAATTTTGCATGAGGTATTCTGTTATGACCTTCAATAACTGTGCTATGTATCGTACAAATCAATTCATAACTTAATATATCTGATATAGAAACCGATCTCGTATCTTAGCTTCTTGCGCCTCTATGGGGCGACATCCCACCCCAAGTCGCTCCACCCCAAAACCTCCCAAATATGTATATACACTCCTTAATCGGATATATTTACCGACCATGGCAATATGGGACTCAAATGAAAGGTATTTGCGAGTGAAATTCGAATCTGATATCCAAATTTGGGATAAAGTTTCTGGGGTCCACTTCCTTCTTTCCCCAAAACACCTCTCAAACAGGACTTATTTACTGATCATGACAATAGGGAGCTTAAATGAAAGGTATTTGAGTGTAGAATACGAATCTGGTATCCAGATGTGGGACCAAGTGTTTGAGGGCCCCCCCAAAGAAGACAAATTTACGGCCATATGGGGCTCAAATGAAAGGCCTTTGGAAGTTAAGCACGAATCTGATATCAATGTTCGGGAAAAGTATATATGGGGCCACCCCCACCCCCATAACACCACCCAAATAGGAAGTATTTGCTGACCATTGACCCAATATGAGGCTCAAATAAGAGGTATGTTAGAGTAGAACACGAATCTGATATTTAGTTTCAAAGTCAAGTCACTGAGTGGCCGCCCCATTGCCCCAAAACACTACCCAAACCGGTCATCTTGGCCGACTATGGAAAAAATGGAGCTGAAATGAAGGGTATTTGGGTGTAGACCATGAATCTGGCATCAAAATTCCAGATTTGCTCACCAGACAATTTGGGTCCTCAAGACAGTGGAGCTCGATGTGAATACTTGAATTCTAATATCAACATTAGATTCGAACTTTGGTCCCTCAGACACCAAAGAATACATATTTAAATCAGATTCTTACTCTACATTTAAACACCTCCCATTTGATATTTATATTGTCCCAATAGGTAAATATATCTTGCTGGGGGGTTTTGGGGGGTGGACTGACCCCTCTGACACCAAGAAATAAATTTGTATGTCGGATTTGTACTCTACTTTCAAATACTTTTTATTTAATACCTATATTGCCCAAAGCGGTAAAAGAGTCCTGTTGAGCGGTTTTTTGGGGGTGGGGGGACCCCCCGAACACTTAGGGTGATATTTTAGTACCAAGTTCGTACTCTACTCATAAATACCTTTCATTTGATACCCATATTGTACCAATCTGTGAAAATGTCCGTTCGGTTGGGTTTTGAGATGGGGCGTCCCCCCAGGTTGTTTGCCCCAAAATTTTATACCAATTGCGTGTTTTTGGGGTACCATAAGGTGGTATAAAAAACTTCGCTTAAAACGGTGCACCCACCTCAGAGATCTGGGGTTTTTAAAAATTGTGGTAAGGGGGAGGGTCCGCCACCCCTTCGGATATCAAAAAGTGTAGTACCCTATTTTTACCGGGGGCCCAATTTTTCATCAAAATCGGTTCAGCCATTTTTTTAGTCTAAAAGGAGCAGCCAAACAAACTAAAAAATAAACAAAGCACAACAATTTCCTTTTTATTCCTACCTACATAGGATAGGGGTATACTAATCTAGTCATTCCGATTCCGCCACCCCTTCGGATATAAAAATACATAGGGCCCAAATTTTCACCGGGGACCCAATATTTTCATCAAAATCGATTCAGCCATTTTTGAGTCTATACGGAGCAGACAAACAAAGTAAACAACAAACAAAGCACAACAATTTCATTTTTGTTTCCACCACCATAGGATGGGGGTATACTAATCTAGTCATTCCATTTGTAACACCTCGAAATATTCCTCGTGGACCCCATAATGTATATGTATTCTTGATCGTCTCGACGTTCTGAGTCGATCTACCCTTATCCGACCGTCCGTCTGTCGCAATCACATTAGCGGTCGAACGCGTAAAGCTAGCCGCTTGAAATTTTGCACAGATACTTAGTATTGATGTAGGTCATAGGGGACTGCAAATGGGCCATATCGAATCAGATTTGGATATAACTCCAATGTAAACCGATCTCCAGATTTGACTTCTCGAGCCCCTGAAAGCAGCAATTTTTGTCCGATTTGGCTAAAATTTTGCATGTTGTGTTCTGTTATGTTAAGTTCCAACAACTGTGTCAAGTATGGTGGAAATCGGTCTATAACCTGATATAGCTCCCATATAAACCGATCTCCCGATTTGATTTGTTGAGTCCCTGGAAATTTTTGTCCGATTTGGTTGAAAATTTGCATGCGGTGTTCGGTTACGACTTCCAACAACTGTGCCAAATGTGGTACAAATCAGCTTATTACCTGATAAACCGGTAAACCGGTCTATTGACCGTTTTTGTTCGGTTCCAAGAAGCTTTGATTGTTGCAGGTTTGACAGAAGTTTGGTATGTAGAATAAAATTATGCTCTTCCACTAAAGTTATTTTGTATACAATTTTATACCCTCCACCATTTCGTCATTCTGTTTGTAACACCTCAAAATATGCGTCTAAGACCCTATAAGGTATATATTCTTGATCGTCATGACATTTTAAGTCAATCAAGCCATGTCCGTCCGTCTGTCTGTACGTCTGTCCGTCCGTATCTCCGTCCGTATGTCCGTCCCTATGTCCGTCCCTATGTCCGTCCGTATGTTCGTCCGTCCGTCCTAGAGGGCACAATTCTTATCCGATTGCGCTTTCAACAACTGTGCTGAGTATGGTTGAAATCGGTTCATAACCGGATATAGCTGCCATATAAACCAATCTGGGGTCTTGACTTCTTGAGCCTCAAGAGGGCGCAATTCTTATCCGATTTGGCTGAAATTTTGCACGGCGTGTTTATGTATGACTTTCAACAACTGTGCTGAGTATGGTTGAAATCGGTTGATATCCGGATATAGCTGTCATATAAACTGATCTGGGGTATTGACTTCTTGAGCCGCTAGAGGACGCAATCCTTATCCGATTGGGCTGACATTTCGCATGACGTATTTTGTTATGACTTTCAACAACTGTGCTGAGTATGGTCAAAATCGGTAAATAATCTGATATAGCTGCCATATAAACCGATCTGGGGTCTTGACTTCTTGAGCCTCCAGAGGGCGCAATTTCTATCCGATTTGGCTGAAATTTTGCACGGCGTGTTAAGGTATGACATCCAAAAACTGTGCTGAGTATGGTCAAAATCGGTAAATAATCTGATATAGCTGCCATATAAACCGATCTGGGGTCTTGACTTTTTGAGCCGCTAGAGGGCACAATCCATATCTGATTTGGCTGAAATTTCGCATGACGTGTTTTGTTATGACTTTTAATGACTGTGCCAAATATGGTTCAAATTGATCTATAACCTGATATAGCTGCCATATAAACCAATCTGGGATCTTGACTTCTTGAGCCTCCAGATGGCGTAATTATTATCCGATTTGGCTGAAATTTTGTACAACGGCTTCTCCCATGACGTGTTAAATATTGTCCGAATCGGTTTATAACCCGATACAGCTCCCATATAAACCGATCTCTTTATTTTACTTCTTGAGTTCCTTAAGGGCGCAATTCTAACTCGAATTGGCTGAAATTTTACACAACGACTTCTACTATGGTCTCCAACACTCAAGTCAATTATGGTTCGAATCGGACCATAATTTGATAGAGATCCAATATTATAGCAACTATTTTCTTTTATCCCTTGTTTGCCTTAAAAAAGAGAAATCGGGAATAGAACTCGACAAATGCGATCTATGGTGGAGGGTATATAAGATTTGGTCCGACCGAACTTAGCACGCTTTTACTTGTTAATGGAATCCACGGTGGTGGCCGTGGATTTGGCCCGGCCGTACTTAGCATAGTTTTACTTGTTATGTCTTTCCATTTGTAACACATCGAAGTATTTATATCCGATCCTATGCAAATGCAAATTTGCCCATGAACATTCGATTAAAGAACAGGGACAAACTTTTCACATATCACTGAGTGCTGTCAAATGCAAGTCTAACTTAAATGATAAGGGGCCGAGTCCGAACGGCGTGAGGCAGGGCGACACCTCTTTGGGGAGAAGTTTTCATATGGCAAAGCATCTCACTAAAGTCGCCAGCATTACTAGACAGCTTACCACAGCTGAAAATTCCTGCCAGAATGCTAATCCAGGCGTTCAGCTTCATAGGAGGACATGCCAACCTCTGCGCTACGATGGGCCTCCAATCGCGCTGGTGGAATAATTAAAGCCCATAAATTTCAAGGAGTCATAAATGTAGTCCTTTTAAGCGCTGTAAAAATACCACAAGCTCCAATAAATTTTAAATGCCATTTATTTGCAATAAGAGCCTTTTTTATTATAATCACTCTTGTTGTTCGTTGCCACCTAAGCAATGAAGGTAACAACCGTCATCTACCTTTTCATTTGCTATGCGAATTGTGTGAGGCAGATGGAGGAAGACAACGAACGAAGATTCGAAAACGAATTTCCCTTGAACAAGGCCGTTTTCCCAATTTAATGCCACAAAACAACTTATCATTTTTCAATTTTCCCCTAGGGCTGCCACAAGGATTTTATCATCGTTTTCATTGTTGTCATCTCACAAAGGAGAGGTTTCGTTTAAATTTATGCGAGACGTCTCATTTTTTGTGGAATTTATTTCTGTCTTGTTGTCCTTCGGGTGAAAAAAGGCTTGAAATAATATTTTGTTGATGCGATTCAAAGTCTTTGCCTTTTCTCGTATCTTGTATCTCATTTCCAATTTTCTTTTTATACCCTCCACCATAGGATGGGGGTATACTAATTTCGTCATTCTGTTTGTAACTACTCGAAATATTCGTCTGAGACCCCATTTATGTCCATCTAGCCATGTCCGTCCGTCTGTCTGTTGAAAGCACTCTAACTTTCGAAGGAGTAAAGCTAGCCGCTTGAAATTTTGCACAAATCCTTCTTTTTGGTGTAGGTCAGTTGGGATTGTAAATGGGCCATATCGGCCCATGTTTTGATATAGCTGCCATATAAACCGATCTTGGGTCTTGACTTCTTGAGCCTCTAGAGGGCGCAATTCTTATCCGATTGGAATGAAATTTTAAAAGACGTCTTCTGCTATGATATCCAACTATTGCGTCAAGTACGGTTCAAATCGGTCCATAACCTGATATAGCTGCCATATAAACAGATCTGGGGACTTGACTTTTTGAGCCTCTAGAGGGCGCAATTCTTATTCGATTTGAATGAATTTTTGCACGACGTGTTTTGTTATGATATCCAACAATTGTTCCAAGTACGGTTCAAATCGGTCCATGTTTTGATATAGCTGCCATATAAACCGATTTTGGGTCCTGACTTCTTGAGCCTCTAGAGGGCGCAATTATTATCCGATTTGAATGAATTTTTGCACGAAGTATTTTGTTATGATATCCAACAACTTTGCCAAGTATGGTTCAAATCGGCTCATAACCTAATATAGCTGCCATATAAACCGATCTTGGGTCTTGACTTCTTGAGCCTCTAGAGGGCGCAATTCCTATCCGATTGGAATGAAATTCTTCACGACGAGTTTTGTTATGACTTTCAACAACTGTGCCAAATAAGGTTAAAATCGGCCAATAACCTGATATAGCTGTCATATAAACCGATCTTGGGTCTTGACTTCTTGAGCCTCAGAGTGCGCAATTCTTATCCGATTGGAATGAAATTTTGCACGACGTGTTTTGTTATGATATCCAATGATTGTGTTAAGTATAGTTCAAATCGGTTCATAATCTGATACAGCTGTCATATAAACTGATCTTGGGTCTTGACTTCTTGAGCCTTTAGAGTGCGCAATTCTTATTAGATTTGAATGAAATGTTGCACGACATGTTTCTCTATGACTTTCAACAACTGGGCTAAGTTAGGTTCAATTCGGTCCATAATTTGATATAGCTGCCATATAAACCGATCTTGGGTCTTGACTTCTTCAGCCTCTAGAGGGCGCAATTCTTATTCGATTTGAATGAATTTTTGCACGACGTGTTTTGTTATGATATCCATTAACTGTGCCATGTATGGTTCAAATCGGTTTATAACCTGATATAGCTGCCATATAAACCGATCATGGGTCTTGACTTCTTGAGCCTCTAGAGGGCGCAATTCTTATTCGATTGAAATGAATTTTTGCACGAAGTATTTTGTTATGATATCCAACAACTTTGCCAAGTATGGTTCAAATCGGCTCATAACCTAATATAGCTGCCATATAAACCGATCTTGGGTCTTGACTTCTTGAGCCTCTAGAGGGCGCAATTCCTATCCGATTTGGCTGAAATTTTGCATGACGTATTTTATTCTTACTTTCAACAACTGTGTCAAATAAGGTTTAAATCGGTTCATAACCTGATATAGCTGCCATATAAACCGATCTGGGATCTTGACTTCTTGAGCCTCTAGAGGTCGCTATTATTATCCGATTTGGCAGAAATTTTGTACAATGGCTTCTCGCATGACCATCAACATACGGGTTTTTGTTATGGTCTGAATAGGTCTATAGGATACAGCTCCCATATAAATCGATCTCCCTATTTTACTTCTTGAACCCCCAAAGGGCGCAATTCTTATTCGAATTGGCTGACATTTTACACAGGTCTCCAACATATAATACCATGTCTTGATATCGCTCTAATAGCAGAGCAAATCTTTTCTTTTATCCTTTTTTGACTAAGAGGAGATGGCGGGAAAAGAACTCGACAAATGCGATCCATGGTGCAAGGTATATAAGATTCGGCCCGGCCGAACTTAGCACGCTTTTACTTGCTATTTCTCTGTTTTTGTGTGGTTTTTTATGAGGTCTTTACTTTACATTATTTCTTTGTCATCTAGCAGTAAGCAGATATTTCAAGTTCTCCATATTTCCACACACACACACACTTAGACACACTCGCCTCAAAGTGTGGTTAACAGCAAAGATATTAAATCATGAAAAAAAAGAAATGAAAATCGTTTTGATTTTTCCCATCCTCATGCCCCTTCTTGAATTTGTCCCCATTAGTGTCTTGATTTTATGAAGTTACTGAGGCATCTTATTCAACGGCATCAGCTATTGGTCCATTGTTTGATCTTAAGACAGTTTCCAGGTAATACAAAGGCAATGTATCAATGCTTGCCTTTGTCTGTCTCTCTCTCTGATTATGTTGCGGACTTTTGCACCGTGTTTTCTTCATTTCAGGTGTTTCTTTTCTTTTTCTTTAACTGAACAAACATCTTTATTCAAAGTGATTTTTAATTACTGAGAGTGGAGTCCAACATAAAGAAAACTTTGCTACGAAGGCTAAAAGTAAATGAAGAAAAGGCCGCAATTAATTCTCTTTTCCACTCAAGGTAAGAGTGCTAAATTTTCTTTAGGAATTTCTTTTGTTTTTTTTTTTTGGCTTCCTTGACTTTTTTTCTGTTTTACAAAAGGAATCGTACAAGTGCTCTCGAGTGTACATCGATTAAGAAATTTGCTTTCAAAATGAATTTTAGGAAGCACAAAAAATTTTGCAGAAAGAACCAACTGAAAATGTGATATATTCAGCCAGGACGAGTTTTTTGTACTCTTCACCATGCATCGCAATTGCCAAGTTCTTTGCGCGGTATCTCTACATAGGCAGAATCTAAAAGAGGCTGATATTAGGTCAAGCAATAAGTCCAATGGATAAGAATTGTTTCTTTAGGGACTAAAGAAGTCAAGACAAATTTTGAACAATTTTTGCTATGGCTTCCAATATGCCAAGGTGGGCCGATGCCAAATAAACTGATCTCTCGGTTTATTTGGCATCGGCCCACTCTTGGAGATGACCCCAAACACTCAGCCCGGAAAATATATCAGCGTGCTTTATTCTCATATATCTATATATCATTTACTTGAACCCCATATTCCCATTGCCCTTAAAATTGGATATCAAATTCCTTTTCTAATCTCATTTGAACTCCTTATTGCAAAAGTCATCAAATATGTCTGGTTTGGGGTATTGGCCCTAAAAACTATGAATATTTAGCTCCACTGTCTTGGAGACCCAAATTGGTTTGGTGAGCAAATACGTTCTACTTGGGGGTTGTTATGGTGATGGGACGTCCCCTAGAGAGTTTGGTGTTTTGGGGAAGGGGTCGACTCGTAGAAATTTTGTCCCAAATTTGGATATCAGATTCGTATTCCACTCTCCACTCTCATTTGAGCCCCATATTGCAATGGTTTTAAATTTGTCTTCTTAGGGGGATGTTCTCGGGGAGAGGCGGCCCACCAAAATCTTGGTCCCATATTTTGATATCAGATTCGAATTATACACTCAAATACCTTTTATTTTAGGCCCATCTTCCCATGGTCAGTAAATAAGTCCTGTTTGGGACGCGTTTTGGGAAGGGGTGGACCTCCGGAAACTCTGTCCCAAATTTGGATATCAAATTCGTATTTTACTCCCAAATACCTTTTATTTGAGTCCCATATTGACATGGTCGGTAAATATGTCCGATTTAGGGACGTTTTGGGGATTGGGGTGGTCCCCCTTACACTTGATCCGACAATTGGATATCAGATATGTTTTCTTATCCTAAATACCTTTCATTTGAGTCCCATATTATCGTGATTGGTCTAAATATATGTTTGGTAGGTTTTAGGGTGGGACGGCCCCCCTAGGTACCCCATCCTAAATTTGGATACCAAATTTTTATTTTTAGGGTACTATATGAGAGCACACAAAATTTCGCTTAAATCGAACCACCCGTCTCCGAGATCTGGCGTTTCTGAAAATGAAAGTAAGGGGGAGGGACCGCTCCCCCTTCAGATTTCATCCCCCTATATTTCGACATGAATTTTTATGCCAGATTCGTTTTCTACTCACGCATACTTTTCATTTGATACCCATATTGTCCTCATCGGTCCACTTTTGATTTTGGGTGGTGTTTTTGGGGTAACGGTGAAGGGTCCACCCCCTTGTGTTAACAATTAATTATAGAGCCTACTACTACGTCCTGACCATATTCGTAATCTACTCCCGAATACCTTTCATTTGAGTCCCATTTTGTCATGATCGTAAGGGGTTTTTGGGCTGGGGCGGCCCCCAGGTACTTATTATGAAATTCCTACTCTACTCTTGAATACCTTTCATTTGAATCCCATATTATCCCAATGGTCCACTTTTATTTTTGGGTACTACTTTTGGGGTAAGGGGGAGGAGCGTTCAGCTAATTTTTGCACAATAAGCAATTTAAAGGGATGGAATCGAACATCTTGATGGAGAATTTGTCGAACGGTGGTGTCAGAAATGTTCATAGCAGCTGCGTATTTGGTAGCCGAACGAAGGGGAGAAAGCACAACTAACTTCCTCACTCTTTCGATATGTTTCAATGATCTAATGGTCCGTTGAAGTCCATTTCTGGGTTAAACAACACTTCCACAAATCCGAAATGAGTTTACCCACGACAGGATCGAATTACGGCCGGGCACGAGTCTGCCTTCAAAGCGAGTAAGGCACGTTCCATAGCAACCATTGAAAAGATGCTCTCTACGGCAAAGGCCCTCTGCTCTCTAGAGCAGAGCATGATGGGAATTGACTGGAGAGAGAAACATACTTGGGGTCTTCTCCCTCCAGAAGCGCCTAATCTCGACCCTGCCCGCCCAACTCACCGCTTTGGAGTTTTTTCAGATAATAAGGTTTCTCTGGAGCTCTCTGTATTTGAGGAATTCACTGGATGTCTCACTGTTTATTATGGTGTCCACTATATGTTCCATGGTTTTGATTAAGGCTATGCTTAAAGCCTTAGGTCCGGCTTATAGAGGCCTTTTGTGTCGCATAACTTACCTTGCCGGGCTTGGGTATAAATGTCACCCTTGCCTTCTGCCAGACTATCGGAGTATATGCAAGTGCTAGGCACGCTGTGAAAATATCGGTCAGATGGGGCACCACATAGTCCGCCTACTTGTTTAGTAAAGAAGTTCCATGAGTTCCTTTGTATCCTGTGGAAAATCCGTTTTCATCAAATGCCTCAACATGTCCTGCGTTGTCTTTACTTTCACTCCCATATCATCTTTACTTTCTTTACTTTCACTCCCATATCATCTGCTAAAGTTCCATTTTGGCCATGGGCTTTTGAGAACAACTTTTTATACCCTACACCACCACTGTGGTACAGGGTATTATAGATTTGTGCATTTGTTTGCAATGCTAAGAAGGAGAAGAGCCAGACCCATCGATAAGTATAAGGATCGGCTTAGAATCACTTCCTGATTCGATTTGGCTATGTCCGTCTGTCCATCTGTCCGTCTGCCCGTCTGTGATTCCATGTATTTTTGTAATCAAATTACAGGTCGTATTTTTTGTCCGATTGTCACGAAATTTCACATATGTCACTTTTTTGGCTCAAGGACAAACACTTTTGATTTTAAAAAAAAAATCGGTCCAGATTTAGATATAGCTCCCATATATATCTTTCATCCGATGTGCCCTTTTAAAGCAGTAGAAGCCACAATTTTCGTCCGATCTTTACAAAATTTGGCATTGGGTATTTTATTTGAGGTCTATATATGTGTGCAAATTTTCATGGAAATCGGTCGAGATTTAGATATAGCTCCCATATATATCTTTCATCCGATATGACCTTTTACAGCTGTAGGAGCCACAATTTTGGTGCGATCTCTACCAAATTTGGTATGAAATGTTTCGTGTGACGTCCCAATATGTGTGCAAAATTTCATCCAAATCGGTTTAGATTTAGATATAGCTCCCATATATAACTTTCGTCCGATTTGATATTAAGGCTGCAGAAGGCACAATTTTGGTCCGATCTTTAAAAAATTTGGCACGAAGTGCTTTTTGTAACGTCCCAATATGTGTGCAAAATTTCATCATAATCGGATCAGATTTATATATAGCTCCCATATATAACTTTCGTCCGATTTGACCTATTAAGGCTGCAGAAGGCACAATTTTGGTCCGATCTTTAAAAAATTTGGCACGAAGTGCGTTTTGTGACGTCTCAATATGTGTGCAAAATTTCATCATAATCGGATCAGATTCATATATAGGTGCCATGTATATCTTTCATCCGATATGCCCTTTAAAAGCTGTAGTAGCCGCAATTTTGGTGCGATCTCTACCAAATTTGGCATGAAATGTTTCGAGTGACGTCCCAATATTTGTGCAAAATTTCGTCTAAATCGGTTTAGATTTAGATATAGCTCCCATATATAACTTTCGTCCGATTTGACCTATTAAGGCTGCAGAAGGCACAATTTTGGCCGATCTTTACAAAATTTGATACGAAGTGCTTTTTGTGACGTCCCAATATGTGTGCAAAGTTTCATCGTAATCGGATCAGATTTATATATAGCTGCCATGTATATCTTTCATCCGATATGCCCTTTTAAAGCTGTAGAAGGCACAATTTTGGTCCGATCTTTACAAAATTTGGCATGGAGCGTTTTATTCAATGTTCTCATATGTGTGGAAAGTTCCATAAAAATCGGTCCAGATTTAGATATAGCTCCCATATATATTTTTCATCCGATATGGCCTTTTAAGGCTGTAGAAGTCACAATTTTGGTCCGATCTTTACAAAATGGGCCATGGGCCATTTTATTCAGCGTCCTCATATGTGTGCAAAGTTTCATTAAAATTGGTCCATTGACCTGTTCGCGGCAAAGCTTCCAGAAGGCACGTTTTGCCGCTCTTTTCTGATCTAATTGTATTTCTTGAGCCATATGCGCTACACACCCTAATAAACTGCGGCCTTTTTGCGAAGAGCTCTGTCTTCGGATCTCTTTTTCAATGTTGCGAATCTCCCCGGTCATCTAGGATGTTTCTTGGGCTGTTTTTTTTTATCGAAGTACAACTATCTTGCAAAGACCTCGTTATTACAGTCATAGTACTGTTGACATTGTCGTCAATGTCTTCTATGTTTACGAAGTCTAAAATGTCTTACCCAAATCTTCCTCTGAGTAGTGTTTTGAATTTTGTCCAGTTGAATTTCACGTAACTAAAGAAGCTTATCTTATTCAGCGTTGGTCATGCTTTTCTTAGCCTAATGTAGTGATGGTCCCAGAAGGAGTTCGCCATGGAAGAGACCCTCCATTCCTGAACCAACTTTCACCGAGATTGATTAATGAATGTGGCTTTTATATGTTTAAGACCCTAATCGGCGCATCGGTCTGTATGACAGCTATACCCAAATATAGGCCGATTTTGACCTTACTCAGTTCCAAGATTGAAAGGCATAGTGAAAATCACCGTTCCAAATTTCACAAAAAACGGCTAATAAATGTTTTGTTGAGTTTTTGTGGGCTTTTGATCCGAAATCGATGGAGCGGTCGTTATGACAGCTATATTCAAATATGATCCGATTTGGTCTATTAGAGATTTTATATGCATTCTGCCTCAGAATTTAATTTTCTAGAAATATTTCCATGCATCTAACGCTGTCTACTTAGAAAAATAGTTTTCCTGGCTGATATCCAAAGTCCTAGGAAATTCCCCCACAAATGACACAAACTCATCATCCAGGCAAAATTTTGTTCCATCATTGTGTTCTATCATTATTCAAATCATTAATTTAAAAATACACACACTAACCATATGGTTATTTATGGAAATCCAATGCTCATGCATGTCAGTTGGTGTGCGTGTGTGAGTGTGTGTGTGTGTGAATGTGATTATAATCAAAACTCAAATACTAAGTATATGAAAATGTTATCAGCATCACAAATGACAAGGGGATATATGAGCGTATGATTAACGATCTAATGCCTCATAATACGCATACGCAATCAAGACAAGACACAGTAACGTATGATTAATATATATTTGGCCATATAACTAATACACATGATAACATTAATAGAAAACAAAGAAATACACAAAAACAAGAACGAAAAGAAAAACAAGTAAAAGTGTGCTAAGTTTGGCCGGGCCGAATGTTATATACCCTCCACCAAGGATGGCATTTGTCAAGTTCGTTGTCTGATGTCCCTTTATAGGTTAACAAAGGATAATGGAAAATAATTGCTAGGCTATTGGAGCTATATCAAGTTATGAAACGTTTGTGGCCATACTTGATTTGGCTGCTGGAAACCAAAGTGGAAGTCGTTGGGCAAAATTTCAGCCCGATTGGATAAGAATTGCGCCCTATAATGGCTTATGAAACCAAATAAGGAGATCCGTTTATATAGGAGCTATAGCAGGTAATGAACCGATTGGGAACGAACCCGGTACAATTGTTGAAAGTCAAAACAAATAACTTCATGACAAATTTTAACCAAATCGGATAAGAATTGTTTCCTCTAGAGATCGGTTTACATAGGAGCTATATCAGGTAATATAATCGATGTAGACCATACTTGGCAAAGTTGTTTTAAGTAAAAAACGAGAATATATATATGTAAGAGCTATGTCTTAATCTGAACCGATTGAAACCGATTTGGAGCAAACTTCTCAGATATTGTGGCAGTTGTCGCGGAAAACGTTGTGCAAAGCTTTGGCAAGATTGGTCAATAAACGCGCTTGCAATGGCTCTAGGTGTGAAAATCGTGCGATATATATATATGGGAGTTATGACCAAATCTGAACCGATTTCTATGAAATTCATCTTTAATGTCGAGAGTCATAAGAAAATCCTTCCTGCCGAATTTCGAGAAAATCGGTTAACAAATGACCATTTTATTGCAATATTTCTCAAAATCGGACGAACATATATATGGGAGCTATATCTAAATCTGAACCGATTTGGAGCAAACTTCTCAGATACTGTGGTAGTTGTCGCGGAAAACGTTGTGCAAAGTTTTGGTAAGATTAGTCGATAAATGCGCTTGCAGTGGCTGTAGAAGTGAAAATCGGGCGATATATATATATGAGAGCTATATCTAAATCTGAACCGATTTCCATGAAAATCACCAGTAATATTGATAGTCAAGAGAAAATCTTTCCTGCAAAATTTGGAGAGAATCGGTAAAAAATGAGCACTTTATTGCAATATTTCTCAAAATCGGACAAACATATATATGGGAGCTATAGCTAAATCTGAACCGATTTCGATCAAACTTCTCTGATACTGTGACAGTCATCGAGGAAAGTGTTGTGCAAAATTTTAGCAGGATGGGTCAATAAATGCGATTTCTGTGACTCTTGAAGTTGAAATCGGGCGATACATATATATGAGAGCTATATCTAAATCTGAACCGATTTCTATAAAATTCGTAAATAATGTCGAGAGGCACAAGAAAATCCTCCCTGCCAAATTTCGAGAAAATCGGTTGACAAATGACCATTTTATTGCAATATTACTGCAAATCGGATGAACATATATATGGGAGCTATATCCAAATCTGAACCGATTTTTTCCAATTTCAATGGGCTTCATCTCTAGGCCGAAAAACATGTCCTTACCAAATTTAAAGACGATCGGATGAAAATTGCGACCTGTACTTGGTACACAAATTAACATGGACAGACAGACAGACGGGCATAGCTACATCGAATCATCGAATCGATTTGCCCACATCTAGAGGCTCATGCAGTATAATCGAGAGATCGGTTAATATGGGAGCTATATCAGGTTATGAACCGATTTAGAACGTATTTGACTCTGTTGCTGGTAGCAAAAAAAATCACTTCAAGCAAAATTTCAGCCAAATCGGGTAATAATTGCGCCCTCTAGCGGCTCAAGAAGCCAAGATTCGAAATCGGTTTCCATGGGAGCTATATCTGCTTATGATCTGTTTTGGATCATACATAGCACAGTTGTTGGAAGTCAAAGGAAACCATTTCATGCAAAATTGCTGCCAAAGCGGGTAATAATTGCGCCCTCTGTTGTTTGAAGTCAAAGCAAACCATTTTATTCAAAATTTCAGCGAAATCGGATAATAATTGCGCCCTCTAGCGGCTCAAGAAGTCAAGACCCGAAATCAGATTACATGGGAGCTATATCAGGTTATGAACCGATTTGGACCATACTTGGCTCAGTTGTTGGTTGTTATACCCATACACTTCGTGCTCAGCGAAATCGGATAATAATTGCGCCCTCTAGCGGCTCAAGAAGTTAAGATACGAAATCGGTTTACATTGTAGCTATATCAAGTTATGGATCGATTTGAACCATACCTGGCACTGTTGTAGATGGTCAAACCCGAACACTTCGTCCTAAATTTCAGCGAAATCGGATGAGAATTGCTCCCTCTAGCGGCTCAAGAAGTCAAGATCCGAAATCGGTTTGCAATGAAGCTATATCAAGTTATGAATCGATTTGGACTATACTTGGCACAGTTGTTGGTTGTCATACCCAAACACTTCGTGCTAAATTTCAGCGAAATCGGATAATAATTGCGCCCTCTAGCGGCTCAAGAAGTCAAGACCCGAAATCAGATTACATGGGAGCTTTATCAGATTATAAACCGATTTGAACCATACTTGCCACAGTTGTTGGTTGTCATACCCAAACACTTCAGGCTAAATTTCAACCAAGTTGGATAATAATTGCGGCCTCTAGCGGCTCAAGAATTTAAGATATGAAATGGGTTTATAAGGGAGCTATATCAAGTTATGCGTCGATTTTAACCATACCCAAACACCATACACTGTTGTAGGTGAACAAACCCAAACACTTCGTGCTGAATTTCAAAAAAAATCACTTCAAGCAGAATTTCAACGAAATCGGATAATAATTACGCCCTCTAGCGGCTCAAAAAATCAAGATACGAAGTTGGTTTATATGGGAGCTATATAAGGTTGTGAATCGATTTAAACCACACGTCATGCTAAATTTCAACCAAATCCGATGAGAATTGCTCTCTCTAGAAGCTCAAGAAGTATAATCGAGAGATCGGTTTATATGGGAGTCGTATTAGGTTATGAACCTATTTGGACCATACTGGGCACAATTGTTGGAAGCCAATAAAATACCAAGTGCAAAATTTCAAGCAAATCGGATGAGAATTGGGCCCTATAGAGGCTCAAGAAGTCAAGGTCGGTTTAAAACGGCAGCTCCATCAAAATATGGACCGATTTTTGTGCCAAATTTCAAGCACCTAGCTTTACTCCTTCGAAAGTTTGAGAGCTTTCAACAAACAGTAAGAAGGACGGTCAAGTCTAAATCTACTTAGAATGTCTAGACGATCAAGAATATATTTATTTTATTGGGTCTCAGAACAATATTTCAAAGTGTTACAATCCGAATGAAGAAATTAGTATACCCCCCCATCCTGTGTTGGAGGGTATTATAAGAAATCATAGTCCTATATAGAACAACCAAATGATTAATCACCCAAAAGGCAATGAATGAGATAAATCCTCTAATTAATGCTAATTTTAAGGGATTCTCTTGGTGTTGGCCATGGCAGCCATTAAGTATTAGCAACGATAGCACTACTAAAGAAAATGACACAGCATAAATGTGGGTATTTTTGTGTGTTGGTCTCACCACCATAATCACCGCATAGAGATTACATTGGATATCCATTAATCAAGCGAACGAACAAACAAACGAATGGTGCACATCTAATCCTTCATTTTTGCCACTTGTAATTCCAGAAATATTCAAAATGGTTACCATGATAAACCATAGAGACCATGGTATAAAATGAAGCAAAAGTTTATATCAGAAACTTTAGAGACGCCATACGGCAGGGGAGCCATATGCAATGAATCACTGGAAAACTTTATGAAAACTGTGTAAGACTAAGAGAGCACCGAAAGGCTGTAGAAATTCCGTATTAATGAACAAAAGTCATTTGAAGTGTATAAAACATAAGCTCAGCCCCACAAAGGCAGTGCCATGAAGAAGACACGCAAGAGAACAGTCATCGCAAGCATAGACAAGGAAAAAGGAATTGAACGATTTCTGCATTGTGCAAAGGGCACGGAAGGCGAGGACAATGCAAGGCTTGGAAATAATCACAAAAAAAAAAAAACCTAGGCAAACTACAAACCAGAAACTGTAAACTATGCAAACAAAGGCGGTCTTCATTTTACCTGGCTATTAGTCTACTTCACTCACAGCAAGCCTTTGTTGCCAAAGCAACTGGAAGGGCTGACATCTAGGCTTCCTCCAAACTATTATTAACAGAATTGTTTCCGAAGCACAACTACGATTATTGTTTCCTTTGGCAATTCTAGCCTGCCTCTATAATTTGAATAAAGAAAAACTGCACTGACGTTTTTACAGGCCAACATTTTCCATGGATATTTCCCATTTCTCGTATTGCTGTTTGAAGTCGGAGATATAAGGAATGTTTCTGATATGTGTTTAATGCACTTTTGCAATACGCTTGCCATTTCAAGTAAACAAGGGGAGGCTAATCCAAGTGAAAATAACAATTAGTCAGCTAAGCCAAAAGCCAGGAGAACAATCTTAATGTCAATGCAAACAAGTAAAAAGGCATTACGTTCGGCCGGACCGAACTTTGCATATACAATGCAAATTTTGCCCATGAACAATCCACTAAGAAACTGGAGCAAACTTCTCATATACCAATGAGTGTAGTCCGATTCAAGTTTAAGCTCAATGATAAGGGTCCTCCTTTTTATAGCCGAGTCCGAACGGCGTGCCGCAGTGCGACACCTCTTTGGAGAGAAGTTTTACATGGCATAGTACGTCACAAATGTTGCCAGCATTCGAAGGGGAGAGCCACCGCTGAAAATTTTTTCTGACGGTCTCGCCAGGATTCGAACCCAGGCGGACATGCTAACCTCTGTGCTACGATGGCCTCCGTTCCTTTGAATATACACCATCTCGAAAATATACATTAACCGCATTTCGCTTAAATCCAGTGAACTCGGCAAGCACGTGGAATAAGTCTAACACAGCGCACTGTGCCAAATCATATCGAAATTGGGTAACAAGTGGACCTCAAATCGAGAGATCGGTCTCTATGGCAGCAATATCCAAATAAAGACCGATCTGTATCATATTCGCCATAGATGTCGGGAATCCTAACACAACTCACTGTTAAAAATTTCAGGTAAATCCTGTGATAAATGCGGCTTCAGCAGCCCTTAGACCTTAAATCGCGAGATGGGTTTAAAGGTACTAAGGAAGGAAAGCAGGATGCTCTTTAACAAGGCTTAGAAGAGAACATGGCAGAGTGCTAGGATAAATATCGTCTGGGGCTAGGCAGGTTCAAGAAGGAAAAGTTCCTGGGCGAAATTCTGCTGAGAATTGGAGGGCATCTTGAATGCACAAAATGGTCTCCGAGTGTCCTACCACGAGAGTTCTGTGCCATTGCAGTGGCCGTAAGTGAAATTCTGGTAAGGGGCTTTCCGCCCTCGAGTCTCAGAATTTATGTGGACAGTATGACGGCACTCAAGGCCTTGGGGTCGAGGATGGTGAGGTCAAGATGCGTGGCGCATTGTTTGGAATCCCTGGACAGGGACCGGGCTCACGATGTGACGTTGATATGGGTTCCTGGGCATAAGGGGCTTCCATGAGAGGGCGGACGAGTGCGCCAGAAGGGGTTCGTCTGCGCCGGGCGGAGCAGTCCTCGTGGTAGATGGGATGGGCAGGGCGGCGTCGGTGGCGAGGTGGGACTCGGTAGATGGTTGCCGGACTGAAAAGGCGCTATGGCCGGTTATCAACCGGAGGAGGACGAAAAATTTCGATAAGAGGTCGATGAGCACTTTGACGGGGCCATAACTGGGTCATAGGCCGCTTGGCGGCGCGCATGGGGATACCACACAATGACTTCTGTAGGAGTTGCCTCGATGTGGATGAGGTGGATACTATTGAGCACTTGCTGTGTTCCTGTCTGGGTCTGCAGGGACATAGGCTCACCTTTCTGGGGAGCCGTTTCTTCTGTAATCTGGATGAACTTGCAAATGTACCTCTGGTACGTTTGTTGAGGATGGGTCCGACGGGGGGTGCCACAAGCTCCTCCGAGCCAGGACCTGGCCCTAAACCATCCTACCGCGAGAAGCTCTCAGAGGAGAGAAGACATAACTTACACCGAAAACTCCCAGAAGACGATGGAACTACCGATAACTGCTCATTTTCTAGGCAACCAGGAACAGGACGATGAGTAGGATTTCATAATACCTGAAAGGGCTGAAAACATGGAAGATCTTAGCGGTGACATCGTTGACGAGGAGAAGATAGTGTGGGTAATTCGCATCTTTTAGCCGTCTAAATCGGCCAGACTAGACGGGATCAACCCGGTGCTGCTGCAAGAGTCCCTTGGGCTGGAACGGATATGGCTGGAACGGATTTTCAAGTTTGGCATTGTACTACACACCGAGGGCATGAAGGGGGATCAGGTTGGTATTTATCCCCAAGGCGGTAAAAATAAACCACATTAATGTTGTTTTAGCCGAGACATGAACCAGGTACCCCTTAGCTTTCTATACATAACAAAATTTTTAAAGTTTCCCTCCAGAAAGGTCCAAATCGTCGATTTCAGTAACGATTTTACTTCTTGAGCCACTAGAGTGCGCAATTCCTATCCGATTTCGCTGAAATTTGGCATCACGTGTTTCGTTATGACTTCCAACAACTGTGCCAAGTATGGTTCAAATCGGTCCATAACCTGATATAGCTGCCATATAAACCGATTCCTATTCGATTTAGCTGAAATTTTGTACAACGGCTTCTCCTATAACCTTCAACATATGTGTCAAATATGGTCCAACTCGGATTATATCTTGATACAGCTTCCATATAACCCGATCTCCCTATTTTACTTTTTGAGCCTCTAGAGGGCGCAATTCCTATCCGATTTGTCTGAAATGTGCCATGACGTGTTTCGTTATGATTAACCAACTACTGTACTAAGTATGGTTCAAAACGGTCTATAACCTGATACAGCTGTCATATAAACCGATCCGGGGTCTTGACTTCTTAAGCCACTAGAGCGCGCAATTCCTATTCGATTTAGCTGAAATTTTGTACAACGGCTTCTCCTATAACCTTCAACATATGTGTTAAATATTGTCCGATTCGGAGTATAGCTTGATAAAGCCCCCATATAAACCAATTTTATTTCTTGAGCCTCTAGAGGGCGCAATTTCTATCCGATTTGGCTGAAATTTGGCATGACTTGTTTCGTTGTGATTTCCAACAACTGAACTAAGTATAGTTCAAATCGGTCAATAACCTGATATAGCTGTTTAATAACCCGAATGGGGATCTTGACTTCTTGACCCTCTAGAGGGCGCAATTATTATCCGATTTGGCTGAAATTTTTACAACGTTTTGTATAACGGTTTCTCCCATGACATGCGTGTCAAATATGGTCTGAATCGGTCTACAGCCTGATACAACACCCATATAAACCGATCTCTTATTTAACTTCTTGAGCCCCTAAAGGGTGCAATTATTATTCGAATTGGCTGAAATTTTACACAATGACTTCTACTATGGTCTCCCACATTTAATTAAATTATGGTCCGAATTGGACCATAACTTGATATAGCTTCAATAGCAAAGCAATTCTTATAGTTTGTCCTTTGTTTGGCTAAAAAGAGATGCCGGAAAAGGACTCGACAAATGCGATCAATTGTGGAGGGTATATAAGGCCCGGCCGAACCTAGCACGCTTTTACTTGTTATTTTTTTTTTAATATTGAAGCTAAATATTGGTATCTTTTGCACCACATTCAAAAATCTGTATTGCAACAGGGTGACCCTTCAAGCTTTTTTTCTGAAAGCTCTTGACCTTTACTACAAACTGGTGGAAAATTAGATTTCTAATTCAAAAGTTGTAAAAGAAATGTTCGCCTCAAAGAGTGGGGTTTGGCAATGCAGTACATGGGTGCGTATGATGACTGGTCTTGCGTATAACGTTAAGTATACAACACCATGCACCTAGAGTATGCAAACATTGTAAACGCTCTAAGCTGTAAACTGAAGAATGATGTTAAACCTGTATACAAATGAGCTGAATACACAACTAATTTGGAATTGGCAAACAAATGAGGTGTCTGGGGGCCAAGTCTCATTGGAAGATCGAAATATATGAAGGGCTAATGTATATACAAAACAATCTGTGCGATATAGCATGGGTGTGTTGGTTATATAGATCGATTTGAACCATTCTTACCGCGGATATTGAAAGTGATTTCCCCAAAGGAACAGCCGGACATGCAGACAGAAGAACGTATATGTATTGATTGACACAGAAAGTCAAGGCAATCTTGAATATATAATCATTATCGTTGCAAATCGATATTTCAAGGTGTTACAAACGGAATGACTAGAATAGTATACCTACAACCATCCTATGTTGATGGGTATAACAAGTTTCTGTACAAAGTCTTAGGCCAATACTCCCATATAGCCCCAGCCCCAAAATCCCTTAAAATAGGTCTATTTGACGATCCTAACAACATGGTACTCAAATGAAAGGTATTCGGGAGTAGATAACGAATATGGTCAGGAAGTAGGAATAGGCTTTACAATTTATTGATAACGGAAGGGGGCGGACCCTCCACCGTTACCTCAAAAACACCACCCAAAACCTAATATGGACCGATAAGGACAATACAGGTATCAAAAGAAAAGTATGCGGGAGTAGATAACGAATCTGGCATACAAATTCATGTCGAAGTTAAGGGGGTCACCCCACCCACTACAAAAACGCCCAAAATGGGCACATTAGCCAATCACGGATATATGGGACTCAGTTTGTTTGTTCCGTATAGACTGAAAAAAACTGCAGAACCCATTTTCTCAAAATGTTCGCATTTTGTGTAGGTTGGTCTGGGAGGAATCATAGGCTTTATAATTTTTCGGTAACGGAAGGGGGACGGACCCTCCCCCTTGTGCCAAAACCACAACGCAAAATCAATAGTAGACCAACCGGGACAATATATATATATATCAAAAGAAAGGTATTGGAGAGTAGAATACGAATATGGTATTAAAATTTGAGTCTATGTACCCATCGGGCAGCCCCAAACCCAAAAACTCCCCCAAATAGACATATTAAACGTTCATTGCAAAATGGGGCTCGAATGAAAGGTATTAGGGAGTAGATTTCGACCCTGGCATACAAAATCAGATCGAAGTATAGGGGGTCACGCCACAATAGAGATATCAAATGAAAGGTATTGGAGAGTAGTATACGAATATGGTATTAAAATTTGAGTCTAAGTACCTATTGGGCTGCCCCGAACCCGAAATCTCCCCCAAATAGACATAGTGGACGTTAATTTCAATATGGGTCTCATATGAAAGGTAATCGGGAGTAGGTTTCGAATTTGGCATACAAAATCAGATCGAAGTAAAGGGGGTCATGCCACTCCTCAAAAACTTCATTAGACCGATTATGACTATATGAAACTTGGCTGAACCGATTTCCTTAAAATTTTCATAGATTGTGTATGTTTGTCTGGAAGGAAACATTGGCTACATAATTTTTAGATATCGGGTGAAGGCGGATCCTTCCCCTTACCCCAAAAATGCCCCCCATATTCGAAAGTGGTCTGATGGGCACAATAAGGGTATCACATAAAAGGTATTGGAGACCAGAAAACGAATATGGTATTAATATTTAGGTCAAAGTACCCAAAGGGCCCCTCCAACCCTAAAACTCCTCTAAATATTGGGTTGCCCAAAAAGTAATTGCGGATTTTTTAAAAGAAAGTAAATGCATTTTTAATAAAACTTAGAATGAACTTTAATCAAATATACTTTTTTTACACTTTTTTTCTAAAGCAAGCTAAAAGTAATAGCTGATAACTGACAGAAGAAAGAATGCAATAACAGAGTCACAAGCTGTGAAAAAATTTGTCAACGCCAACTATATGAAAAATCCGCAATTACTTTTTGGGCAACCTAGATATATTCGAAGTTCATATCAATACGGGTCTCAAATGAAAAGTATTAGGCAGTAGATTACAAATATGGCATAAAACATTAGGTTCAAGTAATGGGAGGTGGCCCATCCCCAAATACCCCCAAAGGGGCATAATAGCCGACCATGGCTATATGGGACTCCAATGAAAGATATTAGGAAATAGATTACAAACATTGACATTAAAATTTGCGCTCAAGTCTAGATGGCGCTTTTCCTCCTAAACATACGTCAAATGGGTTATCTGACCCATTATGACAAAATGGGTCTCAAATGAAAGGTATTTGAGAGTAGAAAACGAATTTGATATCCAATTTTGGGGCCAAGTATTTTGAGGTACGCCCTAAAGCACCCCCGAAAGTGAACTTCATTTCCGATTGGAATGAAGAACGAATTTGATATCTATTTTCAGTAAAAAGTGCCGGTGGCCTCACCATCTTCAAAACACCCTCCAAACGATTCATATTTACCGGCCATGATAATATGGGACTCAAATTAAAGGGATTTGGAACTGCAGCACGAATTTGATATCCATATTTGAATCGAAATATCGGAGGTGCCATTCCTCCCCTAATGAGAACATTACCCTAAGGAAGAACATTACCACCAGGAACCGAGAAGGGGGAAATTCTCACATATCACAGCGCTTTGTCTGATGTTCTCGCCAGGATTCCAACGCGTTTAGCGTCATAGGCAGGCACGAATTCTATATCCGCATTCAGTACGAAGTGTCCCCACTCTAAAAAGATATATGACAGTTAAAGAAGGCGCAGCGGAGCGGGCCCGGTTCGGCTAGTGAAATCTAAGTTCACAGTTTGATATTTCGACATTTTGCAAAACAATTTTCAAAATTGACCTTTCTTGACGATGTATATTAAAATAACAACACAGTTGAGAAAAAAATGCCTGGGTCCTGGCAAGATAATTAGAAAAAAATGTTCAGCGTTGGATTTCCCCTCCTAATGCTGGCAACATTTGTGAAGTACTATGCCATGGGAAAACTTCTCTCCAAAGAGGTGTTGCACTGCGACACGCCGTTCGGACTCAGCTATAAAAATGAGGCCGCTTATCATTGAGCTTAAACTTGAATCGGACTGCACTCATTGATATGTGCGGAGTTTGCCCTTATTCCTTAGTGGAATGTTCATGGGCAAAAGTTGCAATTTGCAGTTTCCTGTACGAACGATTTAGTGAGTGTGTGTGCATGTGTGCATACCCCAACAAGCTGATGAGTTAATAAGCCGCACACACGCTTTAAATTCGAGAAAATGTGATATTCTCTGCTCATAGCATTCTCAATTGTGCATTAACCCTAATGAATCAATGGCCTTAATCAATAGATTCTCGGAAAAGTGCGAAATATGATTTCATGTTATGAAATAAGCGGCTTATGGCGATATGCATAGAGGTCAAGCGAAAGGCGGATGGTGGGTGTATAAAATACTTATGAAAGGTCGAGTATAGTTAGAGTTGAAATCGATGGCAATCGTTTTAGTTTCCAGAAAGGTAATCCACAAAAATGTGTATAAGGTAGAAGTCGTTATGTGAAATTTCAGCCAATTCGAAGAAAAATTGCGCCCTTTAGGGGCTCAAGAAGTAAAATAGGGAGATCGGCTTATATGAGAGCTGTATTAGGCTATAGACCGATTCAGACCATAATTGACACGTATGTTGAAGGTCATGAGAGAACCAAATTTCAGCCAAATCGGATAGGAATTGCAACCTCTAAAGGCTCAAGAAGTCAAGACCCAAGATCGGTTTATATGGCAGCTGTATCAGTTTATGAACCAATTAAAACCATATTTCGTACAACTGTTGGAAGTCATAATAAAATACGTCATGCAAAATTTCAGCCAAATCGGATAGGAATTGCGCCCTCTAGAAGTTCAAGAAGGCAAGTCCCCAGATCGGTTTATAAGACAGCTATATCAGGTTATGGGCCGATTTGAACCATACTTGGCACAGTCATTGAATATCATAACAAAATAATTCGTGCAAAATTCATTCAGATCTGATAAAAATTGCGCCCTCTAGTGCCTCAAGAAGTCAAGATTCAAGATCGGTTTATATGGCAGCTATATCAGGTTATTGACAGATTTAAACCTAACTTAACACAGTCGTTGGAAGTCACAGCGAAACACGTCGTGCAAAATTTCGTTCCAATCGGATAAGAATTGCGCCCTCTAGAGGCTCTAGAGGTCAAGACCCAAGGTCGGTTTATAAGACAGCTATATCAAAACATGGACCGATATGGCCCATTTACAATCCCAACCGACCTACGTTAATAAGAAGTATTTGTGCAAAATTTCAAGCGGCTAGCTTTACTCCTTCGAAAGTTAGCGTGCTTTTGACAGACAGACGAACAGACAGACGGACAGACAGTCGGAAGGACGAACGGACAGACGGTCGGACATGGCTAGATCGACATAAAATGTCACCACGATCAAGAGTAGTTTACAAACGAGTAGTTACAAACAGAATGACGAAATTAGTATACCCCCATCCTATGGTGGAGCGTATGCAAATTACCAAGGAACTACTGGACAAGGTTGTTGAGGTTTATTGGGTTACCAAATACCATCGTAGCGCAGAGGTTAGCATTTCCGCCGTTGCACAGAGGTTAGCATTCCCATCTATGACAATGAACGCCTGGGATCGAATACCGGTAAGAACATCAGAACAATTTTTCAGCGGTGGTTATACTCTCCTAATGCAGGCGACAGACGAAGATCACACTTTACAAGACACTGATACTACCCGTGTTGTTATATGGTTCTGAGGCATGGATACTTGTTAAAACAGATGAAGCAGAGCTTGGAGTATTTGAGAGAAAGATTCTTCGTAAAATATAAGAACTAGTTTGCGTTAATGAAGAATATAGGCGTCGTATGAACCACGAGTTGTATGAGCTGTATTACGACGATAGCATAGTTACACACATCAAAATACAACGGCTGCGTTGGCTAGGTCATGTTGTCAGAATGGATGAAGAAGCTCCAGCAAATAAGTCTTTTGAAGGCAAACACGGTGGTACACGTAAACCGGGAAGACCAATAGCCCGATGGAAACATCAAGTGGTGGGAGACACTTCGAAACTTGGTATCAGAGATTTGAGAATGAGCGCAGAAGATCCAGGTGCTTGGAATGCTAAACTTCGTTCGGCAAGTGGAACAAATGTTCCTATCATAGCCAATTAAAGTAAAGTAAGTAAATTAGTAATACTGGCGACAATTGTAAGGTTCTTTGACATTTGTAAAAAAGCTATGGCAGCCATGTAAAAACTTCTCCCCAGAGATAAGGAGTCACCTAATCATTGAGCTTAAACTTAAATCGGACAGAACTCGTTGATATGTGAAAGTTTGTCATCTTATATATAAAAATCAATTTGTGTTTGTTTGTAGGTAGGTTTGTTTGTTTGTTTGATTGTTTGTTTGTTTGTATGTTTGTGTGTTCCTTATAGACTCAGAAACGGCCGTACCGATTTTCTTGAAATTTTCACAGATGATGCATAATGACACCGTGGTGAAAATAGGTTACTACATTTTTTGATATGTGAATGGGGGGCGGACCCTCCCCCTTACCCTAATTTTCAGAAACGCCAGATCTCGGAGATGGGTTGCGCGATTTAAGCGAAATTTTGTGTGCTCTCATATAGTACCTAAAAAATAAAAGTTTGGTATCCAAATTTCGGATGGGGTACCTAAGGGGGCCGCCCCACCCTAAAACCTACCAAACATATATTTAGACCAATCACGACAATATGGGACCAAGTGCTAGGGGGACCACCCCAACCCCAAAACACCCCTAAATCGGACATATTTACCGACCATGGCAATATGGGACTCAAATGAAAGGTATTTGTGAGGAGAATACGAATCTTATATCCAAATGTGGGATCACGTTTCTGGGGGTCCACCCCTTCTCCAAGACACCCCATTGGGTGTCATTGGAATATGGGGCTTAAATAAAAGGCATTTCAATGTAGAGTACGAATCTGATATCCAAATATGGGACCAAGTGTTTGGGGGCCGCCTCTTCCCAAAAGCATCCCCCCCAAAGGGGACAAATTTACGACCATGGCAATATGGGGCTCAAATGAAAGGTTTTTGGGAGTAAAGCACAAATTTGATATCAATGTTCGGGAAAAGTGTCTATGGGGCCATCCCACCCCCACAACACCACCCAAATAGTAAGTATTTGCTGACTATTGCATTATGAGGCTCAAATAAGAGGGTTTTTAAAGTGGAACACGAAATCGATATATATATTTTCAAGGCCAACTCACTGAGTGCCGGCCCATCCCCCAAAACACGCCCCAAGCCGTTCATTTTTGCCGACTATGGAATATGGGGCTCAAATTAAAGGTTTGTGGAAGTAGACCACGTATCTGATATCAACAGTAGGGGCCAACTGTCTAGCGGACGTCCCACCACCATAACAACCCCCAAAAAGGACGTATTTGCTCACCAAGACAATTTGGGTCCTAAAGAGAGTGGAGCTAAATATTCATAGTTTTTAGGCCCAATACCCCAAACCGGACATATTTGCTGACTTTTGCAATATGGAGTTTAAATGAGATTAGAAAACGAATTTGATATCCAATTTTGAGGCCAATGGCAATATGGGGTTCAAATAAATCATATATAGATATATGAGAGTAGAGCAGGTTGCTGATATGTTTTCCGGGCTTACTGTTTGGGGGACCACCCCAATCCCCAAAACACCCCTAAATCAGGCATATTTACCGACCATGTCAATGTGGATCTTAAATAAGAGGTATTGGGGGTAGAGCAAGAATTAATACCCATTTTCGGGACCATTTTTCTGGGGGTCTACCCCTTTTCCAAAACGCCCCCAAAGGGAAAAAATGCTTCGACCTTGCCAATATGTGGCTCAAATGAAAGGTATTTGAGATTAGAAAACGATTTTGATAACCTTATTTGGGGCCATGTGTTTGGGGGACGCCTCATCCTGTAAACTCCTCTCAAGCCAATGGCAATATGGGGTTTAAATAAATGGTATTTGAGAGAAGAGCACGGGGTGACCACCTCTCCCCCGAAAACACCACTAAATCAGGTATCATGAGAATATAGGGCTGAAATGAAGTATTTTAAGAATGGAGTACACCTTACATCCAAACTTAAATTCGTAGACCAATAAAGATGATATGGGATTCAGATAAAGGCACTTATATTGTTAAACTCTTAGTCAAGTTAATAAATACATATTCCAAGGAAACTTTTGATCCATATAAAGTAAAAGAAGGCGCAGCGAAGCGGGCCCGAGTCAGCTAGTCATATATAAATCAACACTCTGTTTGAGCTCTGAACAAAAGGGTTTGCAGAATATCCATAGCTACGATTTAACAAATGTTTGGCCCATCCGTTCTTATCGCGGTTTTGTAATTTTTAATATTTTTTTTAAATATTTGAAATATTACATAATTTTATTTTGCTTACCGTTTGTCTAAGAATAATGTTGTTGAAGGTAAGTAAATCCATTTTATTGTTATTTCTGTTAAGCATGATTTAACAAAATCGTCACTGCAATAGAAGAAGATAAGAGATTATGGGATTAGGTAAGATTTTTTGGAAATTTGTTAAAGATTTACACAAATATCAATGTTAAGTTCGTCAAGTAAATCCATGTCACTAAAGAAATCAAGTTTGTTGGGGATGAAAGCTTATCTTGTTGGACTTAATCCAAATAAAAACAAGTAAAAGGGCATTAAGTTCGCCTGTGCCGTATTTAATCCACTACCATGGATATACTTTTAATCCTATTTTATTATAACTCCACTATCATACCCATAGTTATATATAAATAGGGGCATGTCTGGCTCATATTATATTCAGGTCCCGAAAACTCGTATACAAGTAACAGTTTCAGGCAAATCAGGCATCAGGATCCGTTTTTTGTGGGATTAAGACCCAAAATTGCTGCATCGGCCGCTATATGGCAGCCATAGCTATGTAGTATGTTCTGGATCATATTTGACGATCATATAGGACGAGGCTAATACAGCAGTAGTGGAAGTACTGAAACCTGACTATGATCTGGTTTTAAGGCCCCTTCGGCTGAACTAAAGGTCCTCCTGATGGCAGGGGGATTCGATATGGTTCTTATCCAGGAACCATGGGTGTATGGAGAAGTGGTTCGGGGATTTAAACTTCCCATAGAGCCCATATTCTTGCAAAGAGATGTCTAAATGTTTTTTTTTCTTGCCGTCGCTAAGCACTAAAGATTTAGTAGTAGCCAGCCTTGCAACAAACAAGTCTCATTACTGGCTGGCTTCCCTATATATGGCACACGATCAAAGATGCCGCCTTCAAGCCTTAAGTCGCTGGTTGTAGCTGCTTCTGTAGGGAAGAAAAGCCTAATTGTAGGAAGTGATGCTAATGCACATCACCAGATATGGCGAATTTCGGATGTCAACGAAAGGGATGAGCTGCTTATTGAATATATTCTAAATTGTAATCTGTCGATTTGTAATAAAGGGGATAAACCGACCTTTATTACCAGGGACAGGCAGGAGGTACTAGATATAATCTTCGTATCGGAAGATATAAGCGGAAGAATATCAGACTGGGAAGCACAGCTTCTCTGATCATAGTTATATTAGTTTCAGCCTTAAAAAAAAAAATTCTACAAAAGTGGTCCCTCGGCTAAACAGAAGAAAGGCTGATTGGGATAAATTTCGATACAAATTCGGCACGCCTATCCTTTCTAGACCAGGAAAGGAAGTGGACACTGCGGAGCATATAGACAGAATGGTCAAGCGGATCACGAAGGCCCGGAATGACTCGCTTGTATCAGCATGTCCTAGTGCCAAGTCAAGGGACAGCGACCGCCATGGTGGACCCCAGAGCTGGTTGGTCTAAGGAAGGACTGAAGAAAACTCTTCAACAGAGCGAAAGCCAAAAGAGCACCACACGATTGGAGCGAGCTGAGAAAGGCTCAGAACAAATCCTGCAGCTCCGTGGAGGATACATCTGAGGCCTCTAGGCTAAGGAAGATTATGACCTCGAAACCTATTACGGTGGCGTATATTCAAAAGTCAGAGAATGTGTGGACAATGTCTAGTGAGGAAACACTAGAACTACTCGTTGATATACATTTCCCGGGAAATTCTCCAACGGACAACGTGGCGTCAGAAGAGGTTGTCACTGGTATGCATTCGTCGGAGGTTATTAGGCGATAAGAAGTTTCGACTCCTTTAAGTAGCCAAGCCCTGATGATGTATCATAGGTTAAATACGTCTTTTTGATGCACGCTGGATAAGTTCTTGATCTGGCCAAATCGGGCCACATTTGGATATAGCTGCTATATAGACCTATCTGGCGATAAGGGGTCTGAAGCCCATAAAAGCTTTATTTTTCATTCGATTTGGCAAAAATTTGAAACAGTGAGTAGTTTAAGGCTTCCCGATATCTGACCTAAATATGGATTAGATCGGTTCATATTTAGATATAGCTGCCATATAGACCGATCTGCCGAAAAAGGATCTGAAGCCCATAAAAGCTTTATTTATTACCCGATTTCGCTGAAATTTGCAACAGTGGGTTATTTTAAGCCTTTTGACATCTGACCAAAATATGGATTAGATCGGTTCATATTTAGATATAGCTGCCATATAGACCGATCTGCCGATAATGGGTCTGAAGGCCATAAAAGCTTTATTTATTACCCGATTTCGCTGAAATTTAAAACATTGGGTTACTTTAAGCCTTCCGATAGCTGACCTTAATATGGTTCAGATCGGACTATATTTGGATATAGCTGCCATATAGACCGATCTGCCGATAAGGGTACTGAAGCCCATAAAAGCTTTATTTTTTAACCGATTTCGCTAAAATTCAAAACAGTGGGTTACTTTAAGCCTTCCGATAGCTGACCTTAATATGGTTCAGATCGGACTCTATTTAGACATAACTACCATATAGACCGATCTCCCGATAAAGGGACTGAAGGCCATAAAATCTTTATTTATTACCCGATATCGCTGAAATTTGCAACAGTGGTTTAATTTAAGCCTCCCGACATCTGACGTATATAAGGTTCAGATCGGACTATATTTAGATATAGCTGCCATATAGACCGATCTGCCGATAAAGGGTCTGAAAGCCATAAAGCTTTATTATTTAACCGATTTCGCTAAAATTTGAAACAGTGAGTTATATTAATATCAGATCGAACTATATTCAGATATAGCTACCATATAGACCGATCTCCCGATACAGGGTCTGAAATCCATAAAAGCTTTATTTATTACCCGATTTCGCTGAAATTTGAAACAATGAGTTTTTTTGAGCCTCACGATATCCAACCTTAATATGGTTCAGATCGGTTTATAATTGGATATATCTGCCAAAAAGACTAATATTTTGTCCTATTTGATATTAGACCACTCAATGTCCGTGCCGAATTTGGGTGGTTAAGTTATCTTATTTTCACCGGATTGTGACGAAATGGGGTTTACATATATACCCGAGGTGGTCGAAATCCAAAGTTCGGCCCGGACGAACTTAATGCCTTTTTACTTGTTAATTGTTTTAATTGTTTGGACTGTAGAGCGTATACGTTACATTCTTAACAATTAAAGTAGTCATACGCCACAATGTACTCACAGCTTTCCGTTGATTTGCACTTATTGGCTGGAGGTCTGTTAATGCAAATATTTTTCGTCTTCCCCTTTCGACTTGATAGTTGAAAGAAAATGTCTATCTTTACATACATATGTAGTTGCCCTAAAAACCGAACTTAATGCAGCAGCTTTCGATCCATGGTGTAGATAGAATGTTTGCACTGTAAAGTTGTTAAAACGAAACCTACCAATAAACATCTAAATTTTATTTGGTTTCAAGCAATTCTATGCATTTTTTGCAATAGTGCTCCAAAACTTTCAAATTTAACAAAATCAATTGCATGTGTAACAAAGTTTATCTGACTATCTAACGATCTAGTTCCAACTTCAAACAAATTGCACCTTTTGTAGCGGTGACCGAGTGACTGTTAAAAGCACAAAATACACACACACACGCATACTATAAAACGTGCTAAATAAAAACACTTTTTTCGAACGTGTTTCCCCCTCAAGTTGGCTTATTTAAACTCTCTTTTGCAGATTCTTTAACACTCAGGCAATATAGCCAACGGTTGGAGTTTATACCGGCCACCCTACGTGAAGTGAAACAAATTGTTGAAATTGCACAAAAAAAAGCCAAAATTGCCAAAGGCAAAAAAAGTCATAAAAACTGCACAAAATATTTGCTCACAAAGAGAAAACGTTGCAAAATGTTACAGCATTAATAGTGCCCCCAAGCAGGGGGCATTCATAGTCCAGTATTTATATTTTGCTCCATTTTAGACACTCACTTACACACGCACACACACACACACAAATACACAATCATAAACATATACTCACCCACACAGACCATGTGTTAGCGTGCCAAAGAGAATTTTCTACAAAGTATTTATGACAGGACAGTTTTTATGGCAAATTAAAGATTTTTATGTTCTATTTATTTTATCTTTTTTTTTTCTTTCTTTTTTTTCAACCCAGACACCTCCCACTTGAACCGTTTTTATGCGCTTTTTCGCCTTGTTGATTTTCTATTTTTGTTGATATTGCACAAAAATAAAGTTATTCTTGGGTGTTTTTTTGGTATGAGGAAACGTGTCAAAGAAGTTGAATTTCAAAGCAATTTCCAAGTAACACTTATACTAATGATATTGACATTTGATATATCCAAAACTGAAGAGAAAGAGAAGATGTGATATTTCATTATTAACGAAACACAAGTTCCTCCTCAGGTCTCTTTGATATAGGCATGCATTTCCTAAAAGATCCTTTGACTAGGTTAAAGCTTTTAGATTTCGTGGTGAAGCCATAATTTGTTCTCACAACCAAATAGTTTATATCCCTGATCGAAAATTAACCTGATTAGGTAGATACTCATATTCTAAAATCTCCGATAAGGTTAGGTTGAGAAGGGAGTGCGTATATCAATCCACCACATGCCACTATGGACATACACCTAATCCAATAGTCGGCTTGTAGTGGGTTCTTAATAATAAAAAGTAACTTCGGGAGAGAAAATCTAAGACAGTAATACCGTATTACTTACAAAATCCCGAACTGTTTTTGATACCACGTCCCACAGTGGGAGATTATCGAAAAAAAAAACATGTAAAAGCGTGCAAAGTTCGGCCGGCCAGAATCCTATATACCCTCCACCATGGATCGCATTTGTCAAGTTCTTTTTCCGGCATCTTTTCTTAGGCAAAAAAAGGATTAAAGAAAAGATTTGCTCTGCTATTAGAGCGATATCAAGATATGGTCCGGTTTGGACCACAATTAAATTCTATATTGGAGACCTGTGTAAAATGTCCGCCAATTCGAATAAAAATTGCGCCCTTAGGGGCTCAAGAAGTAAAATAGAGAGATCGATTTATATGGGAGCTGTAGCAGGCTATAGACCGATTTAGACCATAATAAACAAAATTTCAGGCAAATCGGATAATAATAGCGACCTCTAGAGGCTCAAGAAGTCAAGATTCAAGATAGGTTTATATGACAGCTATATCAGGTTATGAACCGATTTGAACCATACTTGGCACAGTTGTTGGACATTATAACAAAACACGTCTTGCAAAATTTCATTCCAATCGAATAATAATTGCGCCCTCTAGAGGCTCAAGAAGTCAAGACCCAAGATCGGTTTATATGGCAGCTATATCAGGTTATGAACCGATTTGAACCTTATTGGACACAGTTGTTGAAAGTAAGAATAAAATACGTCATGCGAAATTTTAGCCAAATCGGATAAGAATTGCGCCCTCTAGAGGCTCAAAAAGTCAAGACCCTAGATAGCTATATATCACAGCTATATCAGTTTATGGACCGATTTGAACCATACTTGGCACAGTTGTTGGATATCATAACAAAATACTTCGTGCAAAATTTCATTCAAATCGAATAATAATTGCGCCCTCTAGAGGCTTAAGAAGTCAAGACCCAAGATCGGTTTATATGACAGCTATATCAGGTTATGGACCGATTTGAACCGAACTTGGCGCAGTTGTTGGATATCATAACAAAACACGTCGTGCAAAATTTCATTTCTATCGGATCAGATTTGCGCCCTCTAGAGGCTCAAGAAGTCAAGACCCAAGATCGGTTTATATGGCAGCGATATCAAAACATGGACCGATTTAAGCCATATTTAGCGCAGTTGTTGGAAGTGATACCAAAATACTACAGCAAATCTTTGTCCGAAAGGGTATTTTTGTAAAAAAATCGAGAAGATTTCTTATACCCTCCACCATATGATGGGGGTATACTAATTTCTTCACTCTGTTTGTAACTACTCGAAATGTTCGTCTTAGACCCCATAAAGATATATTCTTGATCGTCGTGACATTTTAAGTCGATTTAGCCATGTCCGTCCTTCCGTCTGTCCGTCCATCCGTCTGTCCGTCCGTCCGTCTGTCCGTTCGTCCGTCCGTCTGTCCGTCTGTCTGACCGTCTGTCTGTCCGTCCGTCCGTCTGTCCGTCCGTCTCTCTGTCCGTCCGTACGTCCGTCCGTCTGTCCGTCCGTCAGTCTGTCCTTTTTTTCGTCTGTCTGTTGAAATCAAGCTACAGTCTTTAAAAATAGAGATATTGAGCTAGAATTTTGCGCAGATTCTTTTTTTGTCCATGAGCAGGTTATGTTCGAAGATGGGCTAAATCGGACTATATCGTGATATAGCCCCCATATAGACCGATCCGCCGATTTAGGGTCTTTGGCCCCTAAAAATCACATTTATCATCCGATTTTGCTGATATTTGGGAGATTGAGTTGTATTAGGCTTTTCGACATCCCTCTGCAATTTGGTCTAAATCGGTTCAGATTTGAATATAGCTGCCATATAGAGCGACTTCTCGATTTACGGTTTTGGGCCAATAAAAGGCGCATTTATTGTCCGATGTCGCCAAAAATTGGGACAGTGATTTGTGTTAGGCCCTTCGAAATGCTTCGCAAAATTGGCCCAGATCGGTTCAGATTTGAATATAGCTGCCATATACACCGATCTCCCGATTTAAGGTTTTGGGGCCATAAAATACGCATTTATTGTCCGATGTCGCCAAAATTTGGGACAGTGAGTTATGTTAAGCCCCTCGACAAACTTCTCCAATTTGTCACAGATCGGTCCAGATTTGGATATAGCTGCCATGTAGCCATATCTCTCGATTCATGGTTTCGAACCCCTATAAACCGCATTTATTGTCCGATTTCGCCGAAATTTGGGACAGTGAGTTGTGTTAGAACCTTCGACATCCATCTTCAATTTGACCAAGATCTGTCCAGATTTGGATATAGCTGCCATATAGACCGATTTCTCGATTTAAGGTTTTGGGCCCATAAAAGGCGAATTTATTGTCCGAGTTCGTCGAAATTTGGGACAGTGAATTGTGTTGGGCCCTTCGAAATAATTTTTCAATTTGGCTCAGATCGGTCCAGATTTGGATATAGCTGCCCGATATAGTAGCCCGATCTCTCGATTCACGGTTTTGAACCCCTATAAACCGCATTTATTGTCCGATTTCGCCGAAATTTGGGGCAGTGAGTTGTGTTAGAACCTTCGACATCCATCTTCAATTTGACCAAGATCGGTCCAGATTTGGATATAGCTGCCATATAGACCGATTTCTCGATTTAAGGTTTTGGGCCCATAAAAGGCGAATTTATTGTCCGAGGTCGTCGAAATTTGGGACAGTGAATTGTGTTGGGCCCTTCGAAATAATTTTTCAATTTGGCTCAGATCGGTCCAGATTTGGATATAGCTGCCCGATATAGTAGCCCGATCTCTCGATTCATGGTTTTGAACCCCTATAAACCGCATTTATTGTCCGATTTCGCCGAAATTTGGGGCAGTGAGTTGTGTTAGAACCTTCGACATCCATCTTCAATTTGACCAAGATCGGTCCAGATTTGGATATAGCTGCCATATAGACCGATTTCTCGATTTAAGGTTTTGGGCCCATAAAAGGCGAATTTATTGTCCGAGGTCGTCGAAATTTGGGACAGTGAATTGTGTTGGGCCCTTCGAAATGATTTTTCAATTTGGCTCAGATCGGTCCAGATTTGGATATAGCTGCCATATAGGCCGATCTCTCGATTTAAGGTTTTGGAGCCATAAAAAGAGCTTTAATTATCTGATGGTGGTTTACGTATATACCCGAGGTGGTGGATATCCAAAGTTCGGCCTAGCCGAATTTAACGCCTTTTTACTTGTTTTCTTTAGTGGGACACTCTAATGTATATGCGAGAGCTATATCTACATTAGAACTGATTTTTTCAATAGATCTCGGCAAGGCCCTTATAGACATTTGATGATGATCAGATTTAGTTCAATTCCGATCTGGCTAATCAGGAAGTGTTTCAGAGTTGATACGTTAACTTATCAATGGTTCAATCTCTCCTCTTATTACCTCAACGATTATTCACTCCCTTAACGAAATATAGATTCCCAATACAGTTTACCTTCAAAATTTTAAGTTATGAACTCTTCTCAAGATCCACCTTTCCATAGGGAGGCTAAGAAACGCTGTTTAAGCCTTTGCTTAAGGTGAATTATTTCACCACGGAAGTTCTACAATGATGAAACATTTTCAAGTGGAACACTTCGCAACCCCAACTTTTATAGAAAAACAACATAAAATTGTATTGCAACTCAAGGGAATGTTTTTGGGCTCCAACCGGGGCAACTCAAATGTTTGAAAACGCCAAAGCCTCTTTGAAAATTTATGGCAAAAAGGGAATTCACGGCTGATGACCATCATCATCAGGCCACTTGAGTTGGCTCATCATCCCTGTTGCGGCTTTAGACCATAAAAGAGGAATTAGTGCCACCTTAAAAATTCAAGCAGAAAATATTACCTTATGGAAAAAATAAATAAAACAGCGAAGAGGAAAATATGCTGGCATCAGTTATTCTAACAATTTATTCCCCTGCCACACGGGTGCGGGGAAAGAAACAGCCAAAACCGCAAAGTAAGCATTTTGAAGCCATAACAAGTGATTCTAATTAGAAAAAAAGTAATTCAAGGAAGGAGGGGGGGCGGTATAGGACCCTATATCTAAGAAGGACTCTTAGCATACTTCTGGCAAAGAACACCAAAAAGAAAACGGAAATGTTAACACCCTCTACTACTACCCAATATCAGCGGTTATGCCAACAATGATAAAGGTAATGAAAAAGGTTGGTTACCCCAACGGCAATGATAAGCTGTGATGATGATTCAGGAGGGGTTTGGTTTCAAGTTCATAATTCAGCGTTTCTTGTAACATGTTGAACAAGCAAAGCAATTTTTTATGCTCCTTCGCTGCTAATTTGCTGCCTCCATTGTTGTTGCTGTTGTTGTTGGCTTGCTATAAATAATCATAATTTGCAATTTTAATTTTATAACAGGTGTATTGTGTAATTAGATAATTTTGCTATTTTGTTTTGGGCGCCTGTTATGGCTCCATAGGTTATTAATGGACAAAGCCTTAGCCTTAGCCTCAATGATATGGAGGGAAGCCAATTTATGTTTGTATGCTGAAGATTTGGTGTTGTGTTTTTTGTTTTGCTTTGCTTTGCTGTGTCCTTCTGTCTGACAAGAAGGAAGAGATAAATATCATTAGAAATTAATGTCTTATTTTCCATAACGAGCCCAAGGTTGCAACAAAGGAAAATACTTGACACCTAAGTGGGTGCTGTCTCAATGAGACGCCTGCACATTGATAATGACAGACAATGGCATTTGGTTGGCGTACACTCCCCAGCATACAGGATTACATGACATTTTTATGTCATGCCTGGCTTGATATCCTTCAAAGAATACAGTGCCCCGAATGTGGAAATAATAATGAAGGACAAGTTGTTGGAACTGAAACTTTTTTCCTGATGAAGCTATTGAAGATAAGCAAATAATCGAAGAGTAGGGTATTACAAGGCTGTAGACTTAAGAACAGCTTGAGCATAATACAAAATGGACTGTCATTTTGTATATAAGGATGGACTGTCATTTGTATTGTGAGGAGCTCCTACCAACTGTGACGTTGTAGAATGGTATTGTAGAGGCTTGTGTCGATGTTCTCAATGGTGGACATTTTTCTTAAAACTAGCCCGCCTGATAATAGATGTGGACATTTCTCAAAGTAAGAAAGCATAAAATGCTTGCTAAACCAAATCGTCTTACAATATCTTGGCTCCTGTTGTTCAATTGTTGGAACATATTTGGAGCATTGCCTGTTGATTCTTCTTTCTTGTAGCACTGTTTCAATTGAATCCACTTATATTAATCACGGCTGATAACTAAAGCTGTGTCAAATTTCAGTTAAATCGGATTAAAAATACACTTTTTTTGGGCCAAGACTTTAAATCGAGATATCGGTCTACATGGCAGCTATAACCAAATCTGGACCGATCTGGGCCAAATTGCAGAAATATGTCGAGGGGCCCAACACAACTCACACTCCCAAATTTCGGCGACATCGGACAATAAATGCGACTTTTATGGGTCAAAAACAATAAAGCGACAGATCGGTCTATATGGCAGCTATATCCAAATATGGACCGATCTGTGTCATATTACAGAAGTATGTCAAGGGGTTTAACTTAACGCACTGTCCCAAATTTCGTCGACATCAGGCAATAAATGCGCCTTTTATGGGCCTAAAACCTTAAATCGAGATATCGGTCTATATGGCAGCTATATCCAAATCTGATCCATTCAGGGTCAAAACCAAGAAAGATGTCGAAGGGCCTAACGCAACTCACTGTCCCAAATTTCAGCGAAATCGGATAATAAATGTGACTCTTATGGGCCTAAGACCCTAAATCGGAGGATCGGTCTATATGGCAGCTATATCGAAATCCGAACCGATCTGAGCCAAATTGGCGTAGGATGTTCAAGGACCTCACACAACTCACTGTCCCAGATTTCATCAAAATCGGATAATAAATGTGGCTTTTATGGGCCTAAGAACTTAAATCGGAGGATCGGTCTATATGGCAGCTATAACCAAATCTAGACCGATCTGGGTCAAAGTAACGAAGGATGTCGAAGGGTCTAACACAAATCACTGTCCCAAATTTCAGCAAAATCGGATAATAAATGTGGCTTTTATGGGCCTAAGAACTTAAATCGGAGGATCGGTCTATATGGCAGATATAACCAAATCTGAACCGATCTGGGTCAAATTAGCAATGAATGTCGAAGGGCCGAAGACAACTCACTGTCCCAAATTTCAGCAAAATCGGATAATAAATGTATGTGTGTGAAGATAAATTCCGAATTTAACTAGCAGAGACACAAACCGCTTTGTTAACAGAGTGCGAGAGAGAGTAACAGAAGTATTAACAGAGATCCACTGAGGGGTTAGCAGAGCTCTGTAAATACTTAACAGAACCAAAAAAACAAGAGAAATTAATTAAATTTCTTACTTTTTATCAATTTTTGCAAATATTTGTAAAAAAAAAGTAAAACCATAACAAAATTTGGAGTAAAATATCAATGCTTTAAATCAAAAACACCAAATTAAAAATATCTATTACCGTAGTACTGAGAAAAATGAAAAATTTATAAAAAAAATATTCTGGGCAGGATTATGACCAATGGTCCTGGAGGACATCTAAGAATTCTACAAGGTACTACCATACATCGTTGGAAAGGTCACGATAGGAGCTTTCCAAAACATGTCCTTATTCGAAAATCGAGCAGTTGGTTTTTTCAAATTCCTGTCTTTTTTTAAGAATTTCTCGAAAAAAAATCTGGACAGGATTATGGCCAACGCTCCTGAAGGACATCTAAGAATTCTACAAGGTACTACCATACATCGTTGGAAAGGTGACGATGTGTGCTTTCCAAAACATGTCTCCATTCGAAAATCGAACAGTTGGTTTTTTCATATTCCTGCCCTTTTTGAAAATGTATCGAAAAAAAATTTGTTTGAGAGAGAATGTGGTTGTCTAGCCGTTCTGTTGTGTACTCTATGTCGCTCTTTTCAGTTACAAACATTGAATGTTAGAGCTTTCTGTAAAAATGTTAATTACATATAATCATATACATGGGAATGTATGGTAGTATGTATGGTAGTACCTTGTAGAATTCTTAGATGTCCTCCAGGAGCGTTGGCCATAATCCTTTCAAGAATTTTTTTGAGAATTTTTTTAAAAAAGACAGGAATTTGAAAAAACCAACTGCTCGATTTTCGAATAAAGACATGTTTTGGAAAGCACACATCGTCACCTTTCCAACGATGTATGGTAGTACCTTGTAGAATTCTTAGATGTCCTCCAGGAGCATTGGACATTATCCTGTCCCGATTTTTTTCCAGAATTTTTTTAAAAAAGACAGGAATTTGAAAAAACCA
Source organism: Stomoxys calcitrans (assembly GCF_963082655.1). Taxonomy (NCBI): domain Eukaryota; kingdom Metazoa; phylum Arthropoda; class Insecta; order Diptera; family Muscidae; genus Stomoxys; species Stomoxys calcitrans. The sequence continues at coordinate 94,072,953 of NC_081556.1, read as the reverse complement.
ACTGCTCGATTTTCGAATAAGGACATGTTTTGGAAAGCACACATCGTCACCTTTCCAACGATGTATGGTAGTACCTTGTAGAATTCTTAGATGTCCTCCAGGAGCGTTGGCCATAATCCTTTCCAGAATTTTTTTGAAAATTTTTTTAAAAAAGACAGGAATTTGAAAAAACCAACTGCTCGATTTTCGAATAAGGGCATGTTTTGAAAAGCACACATCGTCACCTTTCCAACGATGTATGGTAGTACCTTGTAGAATTCTTAGATATCCTCCAGGAGCATTGGCCATTATCCTGTCCAGATTTTTTTTTGAGAATTTTTTTAAAAAAGACAGGAATTTGAAAAAACCAACTGCTCGATTTTCGAATAAGGGCATGTTTTGGAAAGCACACATCGTCACCTTTCCAACGATGTATGGTAGTACCTTGTAGAATTCTTAGATGTCCTCCAGGAGCATTGGCCATTATCCTGTCCAGATTTTTTTTGAGAATTTTTTTAAAAAAGACAGGAATTTGAAAAAACCAACTGCTCGATTTTCGAATAAGGGCATGTTTTGGAAAGCACACATCGTCACCTTTCCAACGATGTATGGTAGTACCTTGTAGAATTCTTAGATGTCCTCCAGGAGCATTGGACATTATCCTGTCCCGATTTTTTTCCAGAATTTTTTTAAAAAAGACAGGAATTTGAAAAAACCAACTGCTCGATTTTCGAATAAAGACATGTTTTGAAAAGCACACATCGTCACCTTTCCAACGATGTATGGTAGTACCTTGTAGAATTCTTAGATGTCCTCCAGGAGCGTTGGCCATAATCCTTTCCAGAATTTTTTTTGAAAATTTTTTTAAAAAAGACAGGAATTTGAAAAAACCAACTGCTCGATTTTCGAATAAAGACATGTTTTGGAAAGCACACATCGTCACCTTTCCAACGATGTATGGTAGTACCTTGTAGAATTCTTAGATGTCCTCCAGGAGCATTGGCCATTATCCTTTCAAGAATTTTTTTGAGAATTTTTTTAAAAAAGACAGGAATTTGAAAAAACCAACTGCTCGATTTTCGAATAAGGGCATGTTTTGAAAAGCACACATCGTCACCTTTCCAACGATGTATGGTAGTACCTTGTAGAATTCTTAGATATCCTCCAGGAGCATTGGCCATTATCCTGTCCAGATTTTTTTTTGAGAATTTTTTTAAAAAAGACAGGAATTTGAAAAAACCAACTGCTCGATTTTCGAATAAGGGCATGTTTTGGAAAGCACACATCGTCACCTTTCCAACGATGTATGGTAGTACCTTGTAGAATTCTTAGATGTCCTCCAGGAGCATTGGCCATTATCCTGTCCAGATTTTTTTTGAGAATTTTTTTAAAAAAGACAGGAATTTGAAAAAACCAACTGCTCGATTTTCGAATAAGGGCATGTTTTGGAAAGCACACATCGTCACCTTTCCAACGATGTATGGTAGTACCTTGTAGAATTCTTAGATGTTCTCCAGGAGCATTGGACATTATCCTGTCCAGATAATTTTTCTAGACAATTTTTTTAAAAAAGACAGGAATTTGAAAAAACCAACTGCTCGATTTTCGAATAAGGGCATGTTTTGGAAAGCACACATCGTCACCTTTCCAACGATGTATGGTAGTACCTTGTAGAATTCTTAGATGTCCTCCAGGAGCGTTGGCCATAATCCTTTCCAGAATTTTTTTGAAAATTTTTTTAAAAAAGACAGGAATTTGAAAAAACCAACTGCTCGATTTTCGAATAAGGACATGTTTTGGAAAGCACACATCGTCACCTTTCCAACGATGTATGGTAGTACCTTGTAGAATTCTTAGATGTCCTCCAGGAGCGTTGGCCATAATCCTTTCCAGAATTTTTTTGAAAATTTTTTTAAAAAAGACAGGAATTTGAAAAAACCAACTGCTCGATTTTCGAATAAGGGCATGTTTTGAAAAGCACACATCGTCACCTTTCCAACGATGTATGGTAGTACCTTGTAGAATTCTTAGATGTCCTCCAGGAGCGTTGGCCATAATCCTTTCAAGAATTTTTTTGAGAATTTTTTTAAAAAAGACAGGAATTTGAAAAAACCAACTGCTCGATTTTCGAATAAGGGCATGTTTTGAAAAGCACACATCGTCACCTTTCCAACGATGTATGGTAGTACCTTGTAGAATTCTTAGATGTCCTCCAGGAGCATTGGCCATTATCCTGTCCAGATTTTTTTTGAGAATTTTTTTAAAAAAGACAGGAATTTGAAAAAACCAACTGCTCGATTTTCGAATAAGGGCATGTTTTGGAAAGCACACATCGTCACCTTTCCAACGATGTATGGTAGTACCTTGTAGAATTCTTAGATGTCCTCCAGGAGCATTGGCCATTATCCTGTCCAGATTTTTTTTTGAGAATTTTTTTAAAAAAGACAGGAATTTGAAAAAACCAACTGCTCGATTTTCGAATAAGGGCATGTTTTGAAAAGCACACATCGTCACCTTTCCAACGATGTATGGTACTACCTTGTAGAATTCTTAGATGTCCTCCAGGAGCATTGGCCATTATCCTGTCCAGATTTTTTTTTGAGAATTTTTTTAAAAAAGACAGGAATTTGAAAAAACCAACTGCTCGATTTTCGAATAAAGACATGTTTTGGAAAGCACACATCGTCACCTTTCCAACGATGTATGGTAGTACCTTGTAGAATTCTTAGATGTCCTCCAGGAGCATTGGACATTATCCTGTCCCGATTTTTTTCCAGAATTTTTTTAAAAAGACAGGAATTTGAAAAAACCAACTGCTCGATTTTCGAATAAAGACATGTTTTGGAAAGCACACATCGTCACCTTTCCAACGATGTATGGTAGTACCTTGTAAATTCTTAGATGTCCTCCAGGAGCATTGGCCATTATCCTGTCCAGATTTTTTTTTGAGAATTTTTTTAAAAAAGACAGGAATTTGAAAAAACCAACTGCTCGATTTTCGAATAAAGACATGTTTTGGAAAGCACACATCGTCACCTTTCCAACGATGTATGGTAGTACCTTGTAGAATTCTTAGATGTCCTTCAGGAGCGTTGGCCATAATCCTGTCCAGATTTTTTTTCGAGAAATTCTTAAAAAAAGACAGGAATTTGAAAAAACCAACTGCTCGATTTTCGAATAAGGACATGTTTTGGAAAGCTCCTATCGTGACTTTTCCAACGATGTATGGTAGTACCTTGTAGAATTCTTAGATGTCCTCCAGGACCATTGGTCATAATCCTGCCCAGAATATTTTTTTTATAAATTTTTCATTTTTCTCAGTACTACGGTAATAGATATTTTTAATTTGGTGTTTTTGATTCAAAGCATTGATATTTTACTCCAAATTTTGTTATGGTTTTACTTTTTTTTTACAAATATTTGCAAAAATTGATAAAAAGTAATAAATTTAATTAATTTCTCTTGTTTTTTGGTTCTGTTAAGTATTTACAGAGCTCTGCTAACCCCTCAGTGGATCTCTGTTAATACTTCTGTTACTCTCTCTCGCACTCTGTTAACAAAGCGGTTTGTGTCTCTGCTAGTTAAATTCGGAATTTATCTTCACACACATAATAAATGTGGCTTTTATGGGCCTAAGACCCTAAATCGGAGGATCGGTTTATATGGCAGCTATATGTAAATCTGATCCGATCAGTCCCAAATTAATGAGGGATGTCGACCGGCCTAACACAACTCACTGTCCCAAATTTCGGTGACATAGGACAATAAATGCGCCTTTTATAGGCCCAAAACCTTAAAACGAGGGATCGGTCTAATGGCATCTATATCCAAATCTGAACCGATCTGGGCCATATTCCAGAAGTATGTCAAGGGGCTTAACTTAACTCGTTGTCTCAAATTTCGCCAACATCGGACAATAAATGCGCCATTTATGGGCCCAAAACCTTAAAACGAAAGATCGGTCTATATGGCAGCTATAACCAAATATGAACCGATCTGGGTTAAATTAACGAAGGATGTCGAAGGGCCTCATACAACTCACTGTCCCAAATTTCAGCAAAATCGGATAACAAATGTGGCCTTTATTGGCCTAAGACCCTAAATCGGCGGATCAGTCTATATGGGAGCTATATCAAGATATAGTCCGATATGGCCCATCTTCGAACGTAACCTGCTCTTAGACGCAAAAAGAATCTGTGCAAAGTTTCAGCTCAATATCTCTATTTTTGAAAACTGTAGCGAGATTTCAACAGACAGACGGACAGATGGACGGACATGTCTAGATATACTTTATAGGGTCGGAAATGGGTATTTCGATGTGTTGCAAACGGAATGACAAAATGAATATACCCCCGTCCTTCGATGGTGGGTATAAAAACAAGTAAAAACATTGTGATATGTAATTCGGGGCTGGTCAGCATCATATTTGAATGAGGTCCCGAGAACTCTTATACAAATCACAGTTTCAGCGAAATCGGGCAACAATTCCCCCATTTTATGGGATAAAGACCCAAAATTGGAAAGTCGGTCTAAATATAGTCTGATCGGGACCATGTACTGGTCAGATGACGGGAGGCTTAATAAAAGTCACTGTGTCAAATTGCAGCGACACCTTACCCTAATTTTCAGAAACGCCAGATTTCGGAGATGGGTGGTGCGATTTAAGCGAAATTTAGTGTGATCTCATAAAAATTTTGTATCCAAATTTCGGATGGGGTACCTAGGGGGGCTGCCCCAACCTAAAACCTAGCAAACATATTTTTAGATCAATTACGACAATTTGGGACTCAAATGAAAGGTATTTAGGATAAGAAAACGTATCTGATATCCAATTGTCTGACCAAGTGCTAGGGGGACTACCCCAAGCCCTAAAACACCCCTAAATCGGACATATTTACCGACCATGGCAATATGGGACTCAAATGAAAGATATTTGCGAGTAGAATACGAATCTGATATCCAAATGTGGGACCACGTTTCTGGGGGTCCACCCCTTCCCCAAAACACCCCCCAAAGTGGACTTATTTACTGACCATGGGAATGTGGGGCTTAAATAAAAGGAATTTGGATGTAGAATACGAATCTGATATCCAAATATGGGACCAAATGTTTGGGGGGCCGCCTCTCCCCAAAAACATCCTCCAAAGGGGACAAATTTAGGACGTATTTGCTAACCAAAACAATTTGGGTCTTAAAGAGAGTGGAACTAAATATTCATAGTTTTTAGGACCAATCCCTCAAAGCGGACATATTTGCTGACTTTTGCAATAAGAAGTTTAAATGAGATTAGAAAAGGCATTTCATAACCTATTTTGGAGGCAAGTGTTTTGGGGTACGCCCTAAAGCACCCCCTAAACTAAACTTCACTTCCGTTGGGAATTAAAGCTCGAATTTGATATCTATTTTCAGTGCAAAGTGCCGGTGGCCGCACCAGCCACAAAACACCCTCCAAACGATTCATATTTACCGGCCATCGAATATGGGGCTCAAATAAAAGTGATTTGGAAGTGCAGCACGAATTTGATATCCATATTTGAAATGTCTGAGGTGCCATCCATCTCCTAATGAGATTATTACCATAAGGAAGAACAATACCAATTCAAGTTTAAACTCAATGATAGGGGACAAAGGATAATGGATAAGAATTGCTATGTTATTGGAGATTGGTTTATATTGCAGCTATATCAGATTATATACCGATTTGAACCATACTCAGTTGTCGGAAGTCAGACTAAAACACTTCATGCAAAATTTAAGCCAAATCGGATAAGAATTGCGCCCTTTAGAGGCTCAAAAAATCAAGACACCAGATCGGTTTATATGGCAACTATGTCAGGTTATGAACCACATTTGGAACAGATATTGGAAGTCATACTAAAACACTTCATGCAAAACTTCAGTCAAATCGTATAAGAATTACGCCCTCTAGTGGAAGTCAGAATCCAATATCGGTGGATCGGTGGCAGCTATACCAAAATATGGACCGATATGGCCCATTCACAAACCCAACCGACCTACACTAATAAGACGATATTTGTGGAAAATTCCAAGCGGCTAGCTTTACTCCTTCGAAAGTTTGAGTGATTTTGACAGAAAGACGGACGGACATAGATGGGGTCTCAGACGAATATTTGGAGGAGTTACAAACAAAATGACGAAATAAGTATACTCCGATCCTATGGTGGAGGGTATAAAAATTACAGCAATGAAAATCTCCTCTGAATGCTGGCGACACCACTGTAGGACTCACTTTCTAACTGCTATATTTTCGAATGTGCGAACGTTGGTGGCGGGGGAAAAAAATAAGGCAATGCTTTTTAAAATAACAACACATGCCAGTACAACTCTTGCAATGTTTGCATATCAAGAGTCTGTGTCTAGGACTACACTGACGGAGTTGTGGGTGTCTATAAATGAGTGAGTGAGTGAGCACTAACCCTTTAATACAACACTTGCCAACCGATTCAAATGAAAGGGCAGCAGCATTGCCCCATTAATGTCAATGTGTCTTTGTCTATGTCTATTTGAATGAAAGTCTCCTGCTACCTTTGTCTATCATTGCCCCAGAACGTGTTTGAGAGTGTGAAATTCTATGAAGAGGCTTACCAGGCAGAAGGGGGAATATGCATGAGTATCAGTTAGAGTACTCACAACTTACATGCATACCCTATCTAAGGCACATCCCTATTGTCATGGTGCTAAGCACATTTAGGCTGTTATGTGAGAGAGAGGCACTTGAAGTTTGACAGTTGGATCAGTGTGGATTTTCCAACATTATGCAATTATTATTTGTTAAGCTGTGTTGCAGGAGATGGGGAGGGCCACCACCACCACCACCACACATATGGTGTGGTTAATTTAGTGAAGGCGCGGGGGAACTTGCAAATGGTATCATTTGGTCACATTTGAATGTATGCGTGCATGTTAGTACGTGTTGTTCACAACGTTTTCATTGTAAATTCCTTGCGGGGTCTTTTGTTTTTCGCTTTGTTTTCCGTGCTTTTTTTCTTTCTTTGTTTCCATCAAAAGACAATTTAGGAATTTAATCTTTCTTCCTTTGGCATTTCTCGTTCTCAGTTTAAAACTTGACATTGGTGTTGTTTTTCTTGTTTTTGAGTGTGTGTGTGCGTGTTTGTTTTCTCCTTTACTTGTGGCTTATGCTGACTGCTGCTCTTGCCCTTCGCTCATGTGCTAAATATTTAGAGGATTATTTAGGATTTGTGCGGAATTTGCATGTGCGATCAAGTAATTCGCTGAATTTCCCTTGAGGGGATTAATGTCAGCACTTGAAGAGCGTCCAAAATAAGTTTCCGTTTTTTTTGTTTGTTTGTTTGTTTTACTTTGACAAGCTGCAGGGGTTTGGTCTTTTCCAAACGCAATCATTGATAAGGATAAGAAATAACATTTTGCCAAATGAAATGAAAATGTTAAGAGTTGGAAATAAAGTTAAGAACTTTTAAGAGTGCTAATAGCATGACAGAAGAATAAAATGATTGCTATGTGCTTAATATTTATGAATATTGTTGGCGAAATTTCAATCAGACAAGGCAATTACTATAAAGGACTTAAATATGCTTCCTTGGGCTTAGAGGCAAGGAAATGAAATGAATGCCTGACTTTTCAACGGTTTAGGAAAAAACGTGCCACTAGTCGAAGATTTTTTACTTGGAATAGAAGGAAAGTGAGAATCTCATTAACAATGAAGTAAAAGCGTACTAAGTTTGGCCGGGCCGAATCTTATATACCCTCCAACATGGATCGTATTTGTGGAGTTCTTTTCGCGGCACCTCTTCTTAGGCAAAAAAGGATATAAGAAAAGATTTGCTCTGCTATTAGAGCGATATCAAGATATGATCCGGTTCGTAACACAATTAAATTATATGTAGGAGACCTGTGTAAAATGTCAGCCAATTCGAATAAGAATTGCGCCCTTTGGGGGCCTATGAAGTAAAATAGAGAGATCGATTTATATGGGAGCTGTATCAGGCTATAGACCGATTCAGACCAAACTGACACGTATTTGGATGGTCATGAGAGGATACGACATGCAAAATTTCAGCCAAATCGGATAATAATAGCGACATCTAGCGGCTCAAGAAGTTAAGACCCAAGATCGGTTTATATGACAGCTATATAAGGATATGGAGAGATTTGAACCATACTTGGCACAGTTGTTGAAAGTCATAACAAAATACGACATACAAAATTGCAGCCAAATCGGATGGGAATTGCCCAGTTCCCAGATCGGTTTATATGACAGCTATATCAGGTTATGAACCGATTTGAACGTAATTTAGCACAGTTGTTGGAAGTCATAGCGAAACACGTCGTGCAAAATTACATTCCAATCGGATAGAAATTGCGCCCTCTAGAAGCTCAAGAAGTCAAGACTCAAGATTGGTTTATAGGGCAGCTATATCAAAACATGGACCGATATGGCCCATGTTTATATGGCCGACCTACACTAATAGGAAGTATTTGTGCAAAATTTCATTAGGGCAAATTACCCAAAATCAGACGAACATATATATGGGAGCTATATCCACTTCTGAACCGATTTCGAGCAAACTTCTCAGATAACGTGGTAGTCGTCGAGGAAAGCGTGGTACAAAATTTTGGCAAATTTTTGCAAAATTTTTGGCAATAAATACGCTTGCTGTGACTCTAGAAGTTAAAATCGGACGATAAATATATATGAAAGCTATATCTAAATCTGAACCGATTTCCATGAAAATCACCAGTATTGTCGAGAGTCGTAAGAAAATCCTTCCTGCCAAATTTCGAGAGAATCGGTTAAAAAATGAACACTTTCTTGCAATATTTCTCAAAATCGGACGAACATATATATGGGAGCTATACCTAAATCTGAACCGATTTCGATCAAACTCCTCAGATACTATGACAGTCGTCAAGGAAAGCGGTAGGCAAAATTTTGGCAAGATGAGTCAATAAATACGCTTGCTGTGACTCTAGAAGTTAAATTCGGGCGATATATATATATTAAAGCTATATCTAAATCTGAACCGATTTTCATAAAAATCACCAGTATTATTGAGAGTCAAGAGGAAATCCCTCCTGCCAAATTTCGAGAAAATCTGTTAGCAGAGACCATTTTATTGCAATATTACTGCAAATCAGACGAACATATATATGGCAGCTATATCTAAATCTGAACCGATTTTGACCAAACTCGATGTATATTATGGTCGTCATCGAAGAAAGCGTTGTGCGATATTTTGGCAAGATTGGTCAAAAAATGTGCTTGCAGTGGCTCTAGGAGTGAAAATCGGGCGTTATATATATATGAGAGCTATATCTAAATCTGAACCGATATCCATGAAATTCACTAGTAATGTCGAGAGTCGTAAAAAAGTCCTTCCTGCCAAATTTCGAGAGAATTGGTTAACAAATGACCATTTAATTGCATTATTACAGAAAATCGGACGAACATATATATGGGAGCTATACCTAAATCTGAACCAAGAAAGTCCTTCCTGTCCAATTTCGAGAAAATCGATTAACAAGAGACCAATAGGCTTCGTCTCTAGACCGAAAAACTTGCCAGTACCAAATTTTAAGACGATCGGATGAAAATTGCGACCTGTAGTTTGTACACAAATTAACAGGGACAGACGGACGGACAAACAGACATACAGACGGACATAGCTAAATCGAATCAGAAAGTGATTCTGAGTCGATCGGTATACTTATCAATGGATCTATCTCTTATCCTTTTGGGTGTTACAAACTAATTCACTAAGTTATAATACCCTGTACAACAGTAGTGGTGTAGGGTATACAAATATTTTTACACACCTGTCAGCTTCCCTGCATTTATCACCGCTCTTCTTTGCCTTTCCTTAGTTGTGAGCTGTTGTAGAAAATTCAAATAGGCCATTTTAATTATCCTCTGAATCCAACAGAGGAAATATCCAAACAAAATCGAACAAAACTACTGCACATCAAATGAATGCCGACCAGTGAAATACTTCAATTAACAAATTATTTGAAAGTTTTATTCGATGTCAGAATAACTCCAAAATCCATCATAGTTTAGATGTAACTCCGAGTACTTATCCCTCAAAGGCTCTCCATCCCCACGTTTGTTTCTAATTCATAAAACAACATGAAAATTTTACGTAAGTTTTATTGAAATTTTTCCACTTAATGGAAGTTTCATGACATGTGCATGTAATGCCAAAATTTACCGAGAGAATTTCGCAAACTATTGTTGTAGACTCCCATATATGTGGAGCTAAACAATTGTAATGAAAGTAACAAAAACAGCAACCAGAAATAAATAAAAGTTATTTTACCTAAAGCTAAGTTAGCAAAATTTCTGCAATACCAAATGAAACAAAAAACAATAAAAAGAAACCCATACACACTCAGACACACACACACACACACTAACACACTTATGTTCGAGTTAGAAAATGTGGCCATAGAGCCTCAAGGATGGGAGAATTTCGGGAAGCCATGGTGTTTCTATGCTCAGTTTTAGCCAATAAAACTCATTGAAAATTTTTGACAAGAACAAGTGGCAATGCTTAAAAATAGTATTTATGTGCATACAACTAAATTCTACTTTTTATGTGAAATTCTAAGTTGTGTGTGGGTGTGTGTGTGTGTGCCTGTTGTTTTTTGCTTCATTTGAAAATTTAAGTTTCAATTTTCAGTTTGCCATAATTAAAAGTAGAAAAATATGTGGGGATTTTAACTTTATGTTTATTAGCCATTAACAGCTAAGAGTTCAACAGAGAAATAAAAACGACAGCAAACTTACGCATTGCCTTTGCATCCATCTGAAGTTTAGTATTGTTGCAATTTCATGTAGGATATATGTCTGGCTATAAATGTTTCTATTCAAACAAAAGCAAAGAACTTTTAAATAGTTAGGCAAATGTGTTATCCTCCAGCTAGATATGGTAGCGATACATGGTATTGAGGATTTGTTGATATCGCTGGCGAGTAGAGATGCTCTGAGAGCAGCTATACTTAATAGAAGACCTTTGTATTTGTACGTGGAGTGCGCGGCGTTAAGGACTCCCCTCAGACCGAGGAAGTCTGGCACATGGCGCTCTTAATATATCGGACATTCGTTTGTTCTGCGGAAGGTCGCTGGGCTACTTTGTGGCATTGGCCACGTCCGCTAATGGTGGGAGTTTTGGCCGGCCACTATGATGTTAGGACGTTGACATCACGATTGGCTCGGGACGAAGGGGATTTGCGCAGGGTCTGTGGAGATGAGAAAGTTTTGGAAATGGTCGAGCATCTGTTCTGCCAATGACCCCTCTTTACTTCTCAAGCACTATACTGTCCTACGACCCCCTGATCTTTCCTGACTTCTGTAAGAGCTTGAGGTGGCTGGCCAGTCGGTGAAACTTTTATGGTCTCCATACCAGTTTTTCGCTAATTTATCTCTTTTTATACCCATCACCGAAGGATGGGAGTATATTTATTTTGTCATTCCGTTTGTAACACATCGAAATGTCCATTTCCGACCCTATAAAGTATGTACTTTCTTGATCAGCGTAAAAATCTAAGACGATCAAGCCATGTCCGTCCGTCCATCTGTCCGCCCATCTGTCTATCCGTCAGTCCCTCCGTCTGTGCTGTCTGTCCGTCCGTCTGTCCGTCCGTCTGTCCGTCCGTCTGTCCGTCCGTCTGTCCGTCCGTCTGTCCGTCCGTCTGTCCGTCCGTCTGTCCGTCCGTCTGTCCGTCCGTCTGTCCGTCCGTCTGTCCGTCCGTCTGTCCGTCCGTCTGTCCGTCCGTCTGTCCGTCCGTCTGTCCGTCCGTCTGTCCGTCTGTCCGTCCGTCTGTCCGTCCGTCTGTCCGTCCGTCTGTCCGTCCGTCTGTCCGTCCGTCTGTCCGTCCGTCTGTCCGTCCGTCTGTCAGTCCGTCTGTCGGTCCGTCTGTCGGTCCGTCTGTCGGTCCGTCTGTCGGTTCGTCTGTCCGTCCGTCTGTCGGTCCGTCTGTCGGTTCGTCTGTCCGTCCGTCTGTCCGTCCGTCTGTCCGTCCGTCTGTCCGACCGTCTGTCCATCCATCTGTCCGGCCGTCTGTCCGTTCGTGTGTCCGTCCGTCTGTTAGTCCGACTGTCCATCCGTCTGTCCGTCCGTCTGTCCATCTGTCCGTCCGTCTTTCTGTTGAAATCACACTTTAGTCTTAAAAAATAGAGATATAGAGCTGAAACTTTGCACAGATTCTTTCTTTGTCCACAAGCAGGTTAAGTTCGAAGATGGTCTATATCGGACTATATCTTGATATAGCCCCCATATAGACCAATCCGCCGATTTAGGGCCTTAGGCCCATAAAAGTTACATTTATTATCGGGTTTTGCTGAAATTTGGGACAGTGAGTTGTGTGAAGCCCTTCGACACTCTTCTTCAATTTGGCCCAAATCGGTTTAGAGTTGGATATAGCTGTCATATAGACCGACCCGCCGATTTTGGGTCTTAGGCTCATACTAGCCACATTTATTATCCGATTTAGCTGAAATTTGGGACAGTGAGTTGCGTTCGGCCCTTCGATATCTTTGTTCAATTTGGCTCAGATCGGTCCAGATTTGATTATAGCTGCCATATATACCGATTTCTCGATTTAAGGCATTGGGCCCATAAAAGGCGCAGTTATTGTCCTATATCGCTGAAATTTGGGATAGTGTGTAAGATTAAGTCCCTCGATATGCTTTTGCAACATGGCACAGATCGGTCCAGATTTGGACATAACTGTCATATAGACCGATTTTTCGATTTATGGTTTTGAGCCCATAAAAGGCGCATTTATTGTCCGATTTCGCCGAAATATGGGACAGTGAGTTGTGTCAGGAACTTCGTCATCCTTTTTCAATGTGGCTCAGATCGGTCCAGATTTGAATATAGCTGCCATATAGACCGATCTCTCGATCTAAAATATTGGGGCCATAAAAGGCGCATTTATTGTCCTATGTCGCCAAAATTTGGGACAGTGTGTTGAGTCAAGCCCAACGACATACTTCTGCAATTTGGCTCAGGTCGATCAAGATTTGCATATAGTTGCCATATAGACCGATCTTTCGACTTATGGTTTTGAGCCCATAAAAGGCGCATTTATTGTTCGATTTCGCCAAAATTAGAGACAGTAAGTTGTGTCAGGAAGTTCTTCATCCTTCTTTAATTTGGGTCAGATCGGTCCAGATTTTAAGACAGCTGCCATATAGTCCGATCTCTCGATTTCAGGTTTTAGGCCCATAAAAGGAGCAATTATTGTCCTTTGTCTCTGAATTGAAGTGTGAATGTGGTCCTTGTAGAATGGCCGCCCCCATTTGCACCTGAAGAAATTGACCTCCCCCGTTAACCCAGAGTAGTTTTGGCCCAATTACCATCCACCAGATTCAGCCGGATCAATTCCTACAGAGCAAGGATTGTGCAGGAGGTATGTCCTGATTGTGAACGGGCATCACACGACATACAACACCACTCGCCACTCCTATAGGTGACCACCATAAATGGCTCATTACGGTTGCTAACTGAGGAGGGACTTGAGCACTACGCAGACGATATTATAATATTTCTAAGGGTTAAAGATACGAAACAACTATGCAGAAGGGCCGAAAAGGCCTGGCATATGTCTAGACTTAGAGTCTCAATGTTAACCCAGATAAGATCGAAATATGTCTGTTTACGAGGCCGACGAAGGTGGCCCAATTTAACAAACCACGTTTCCTTAATAAGACGATTTTGATATCTGACAGATATTGATATTAAGCCAGATATTAGCTTCTTCGCTGAGCACAATTTTTGGATAAAATGGTATATTTACCTCAAACTGTTGTTACAGAGCATACATTTTGATAATTAATTTCAAATGTATGCAGTCGTTGAATGTTGATGAGTTTCTCCATGATGAAATGGCAGAGTATATTGAACACTTTTCTTTACCACAAACGATATGTGAACACTATATTAAACCAGTGCTGCCACCCCGAGAAACTTAACTCATAAAAAACCATCCCTTATACACTGACTATGTTCTATTGTGGTTTCATTTGACAAACTCAGATTTCCAGAAGTGTAATTTGTCTTCAGATTCCCTGTAATCTGTTACAAATCAATTAACTTTAATATTTTTTATGAAAATTAGTCTTAAAACTTGAACTATTGTAGTAGCAAAAATCAGGGAATATCGAGCAGATTTGTCTTCTTAACTGCTATGGCCAACCAATAATCTTACCACAAGGTTTGTGTTCAGCAGCCTCATTAAGAATTATTTTTTCAGGGAAATGAAATTTTTCATGTAGCAAATTCTGGTCATACTCGTACAACTTAGCATTGAATTGCAAAAAAAAAAAATGAACGAAGTCTCTGGCGTTGGTGCTCCTCTCTGGCTTCTACCATTTGAGTTTGACTTGTTTTACCTTTCGTATAAAAACACAAATGAAGGTAATTGCATTTGTGCTAGTTTAATTTTTTCTTCTCTTCTCCTTTTCTTGTTCTGGTATTTCTTCATCACTCATTCAATGTTGTTGCAAAGAGACCTTGTGTTTTTTTTTTTAACTTTTTATACAAATCAAAAAGTTGCTATGAAGGCGGAAGGGATGTAAAATGTGAATATTCGTGGAAGAAGAAAGTTCTGAAAAGGGCCTTTAAATGTTTGTTTTACTTTTCAGTTGATTTTCCTTTTTTGCTTCAAGAAGCGTGAATTGTGTTTTTTGAGTTTGAGTTCAGGCACAAATGACGAAAGTTAAAGAAGGAAATAAAAAAAATATATCTATAGCCAACTTGTTTTCAAAGGTATTATAAACTGTAATAATTTAATTAAAGGAAAATGATGTTTCGAGTCTTAAATGGCTTTATGCAAATTAAGGAGATTTTCCGGCATTAGCTTTTTTTGTGCCAACGTTCAGGAACATGACAGAAAATTTAAATTTTACTGAATATGTACTTGAAAGAAACTCTATCGAACACGTGAGTTCACCTATGAGTTAAAAACCAATCCCGATTACAGGAGAATTCGTTATACCCTACTAGCTGACTCCGGCCCGCTCCGCTGCGCCTTCTTTTACTTTATATGGAACAAAAGTTTCCTTGGAATATTTATTTTCGAAGATCTTTTAGTGAAATACCATGCTAAGTTGACTAACAGTTTAACAATATTAGTGCCTTTATCTGAATCCCATATGAGCTTTATTGGTCTACGTATTCTACTCGCAAATACCTTTCATTTGAGTTCCATATTGCCATGGTCGGTAAATATGTCCGATTTAGTGGTGTTTTGTGGGTTGGGGTAGTCCACCTAGCACTTGGTGCGACAATTGGATATCAGATACGTTTTCTTATCCTAAATACCTTTCATTTGAGTCCAATATTGTCGTGATTGGTCTAAGTATATGTTTGGTAGGTTTTAGGGTGGGGCAGCCCCCCTAGGTACCCCATCCGAAGTTTGGATACCAAATTTTTATTTTTAGGGTACCATATGAGAGCAGACAAAATTTTGCTTAAATCGCACCACCCATCTGCGAGATCTAGCGTTTCTGAAAATAAGGGTAAGGGGGAGGGTCCGCCCCCCCCCCCCCTTCAGATATCAAAAAATGTAGTACCCTATTTTCACCACGGGGTCATTATGCACCATCTGTGAAAATTTCAAGAAAATCGGTTCAGCCGTTTCTGACACACAAACATACAAACAAACAAACATAAGAAAGTAAGAGCGTGCTAAGTTCGGCAGGGCCGTATCTTATATACCCTCCACCATGGATCGCATTTGTCGAGTTCTATGCGCGGTTACTCTTTTTAGGCAAACAAAGAATATCGAATAAAAACTGTTATGCTATTGGAGTTATAAATCCGATTCGGACCATAAATGAATGCTGAACATTGTAGAAGTCTTTGTGTAATATTTCAGTCTATTCGGATAAGAATTACGCCTTGTAGGGGCTCAAGAAGCAAAATCGGGAGATCGGTTTATATGGGAGCTGTATCAAGCTATTGATCGATTCAGACCATATTAGACACATATGTTGAAGGTCATGAGAGAAGCCGTTCTACAAAATTTTAGCCAAATTGCGCAATAACTGCGCCCCCTAGAGGCTCAAGAAGTCAAGATCCCAGATCGGTATATATGGCAGCTACCTTAGGTTATGTACCGGTTTACGCCATACTTAGCACAGTTATTGAAAGTCATTACAAAACACACTCATGTAAAATTTCAGTCAAATCGGACTAAAATTGCGCCCTCTAGAGGCTCAAGAAGTCAAGACCCAAGATCGGTTTATATGGCAGCTATATCAAAACATGGACCGATTTGAACCATATTTAGCGAAGTTGTTGGAAGTGATACTAAAACACCACGTGCGAAATGTCAGTCAAATCGGAAGAGAATTGCGTCCTCTAGAGGCTCAAGAAGTCAAGACCCAAGATCGGTTTATATGTCAACTATACCAAAACATGGACCGATTTCAACCATATTTTGCGAGGTCGTTGGAAGTGATACCAAAACACCACGGGCAGCATGTCAGTCAAATCGAACGAGAATTGCGCCCTCTAGAGGCTCAAGAAATCAAGACCCAAGATCGGTTTATTTGGCAGCTATATCAAAACATGGACCGATTTGAACCATATTTAGCAAAGTTTTTGAAAGTGACACCAAAACACTACGTCTGTATCAGCATTTCAATATACCTGTGGGGTGGAGGGCAGGAAAACCAGGAAAACCTTACGACTCGAAGACGAAAGATTTTCAGATCGCTTCAGATTAGGATATAGACCAATCCGACGATTGAGGGTCTTAGGCCCATAAAAGGCACAGTTATTTCCGATATTGCTGAAATTTTGGACAGTGAGTTGCGTTAGGCCCTTAGACATCCTTCTTTAATTTGGGACTAATCGGATCAGATTTGGATATAGCTGCCATTAGACCAATTCCTCGTTTTAAGGTTTTGGGCTCATAAAAGGCGCATTTATGGTCCGATTTTGCCGATATTTGGGACAATGAGCTGTACTAGGCCCTTCGATATCTTTCTTGAATTTGGCCCTGATCAGATCAGATTTGGATATAGCTGCCATATAGACCGATCTTTCGATTTAAGGCTTTAGACCCATAAATAGCGCATTTATTGTCCAATTTTGCCGAAATTTGGGACACTGAGTTGGGTTAAGTCCCTCGATATACCTCTACAATATGGCACAAATCGGTCCTGATTTTGATATAGCTGCCATATAGACCGATCTAAGAATTTAAGGTTTTGGGCCCAAAAAAGGGACATTTATTGTCCGATGTCGCCGAAATTTGGGACAGTGAGTTGTGTTATACCCTTAAACATTCTTCTTCAATTTGGCGCAGATCGGTCTATATTTGGATAAAGCTGCCATATAGACCGATCTCTCGATTTAAGGTTTTGGGGCCATAAAAGGCGCATTTATGGTCCGATTTTGCCGAAATTTGAGACAGAGAGTTAAGTTTACGCCTCCACATATTTCTGCAATTTGGTCTAGATCGATCGAGATTTGCATATAGCTGCAATATAGACAAATATCTCGATTTAAAGTCTTGGCTCCAAAAAAGGCGCATTTATAATCCAATTTCATTGAAATTTGACACAGTGGCTTATGTTAGGCTTTTCGATATCCCTGTAGTATATGGTTTAGATCCGTTTATTTTTAGATATAGCTACTAAAAAGGCCAATAATTAGTTATACACAGTTGGACAATGACTTTCACTTTTAGGTATTTGGTCCAAATCGGAACATATTTCGATATAACTGCTATGGGATATAAGGTATGCATTTTTCACCGGATTTTGATGAAAGGTGGTTTACATATAGACCCGAGGTGGTGGGTATCCAAAGTTCGGCCCGGCCGAACTCAATCCCTTTTTACATGTTTCAGAGGCAACTCTGCTTGCCACGCACAAACAGGAAAGCAATGAAGGAAGTTCGAATGTTTATTTAACAGATCAATGGTGAAAGCTCTCCAGTCGGAGTCATAGCATGAACGAGGCATTGCAACAGACAGACCGACAAAGAAAAATACCAACTGAGTCTTCATAAGACCTAAAATCGAATAACAAATGAAAGGATTTCAATTCGTTGGAAATAGGGTAGAATTGTGAAATTTTAATAAAAAAAAGCCTTTTAAACGCAGTAACCTTTTCTATTCAAAAACTTCTTGGAAAATTATTCAACATAAACTTACCATTTGTTACTTTTCCAAGTATTTTTGTGTTCAATATGTTTGTGAAATGTATCCAAGACTGCAAAGAGAATAAGATATGAAAATATGAAGATTTTGCTGTTTGACTTTTAAATGAATTTTAAACAAAATTTGCCTTAACCATCCCCTAGGCAGTTTAAACCCAGATAAGGTCTGTAATAGGCCCATAATCTGATATAGTTTCCATCTAATCGGTCTTTCTGTTTAATTTCTGAGTCCTAGAAGACCCAATAGGAATAAGATTTGGATTCTTTCTTTAGGAATTTCTTTCCAAATTTCTTTTTCCATAAAGTTGTTCATTAGTATATTTCACAGCACAAATACTAGTGCGCCTCTCCAATCCCATTGAACTGGTTTTGCAAGCATTGAAACATCTCTCAGCACTTCGGTATAAACAACGTTTCAATGAAGTGGAAAAACTGGCCAAAGAGCAAATTGAAAATGAATGGCTGCCATTTTCGAGCTGAATTATGAAAGTCTACTTAATTTTGTGTGCAACACAAGGAGCACTCTGCTACAAGCAGCCACCGCCATGAGTTGAAACGCTGCGAATTTCGGCCAATGGTTGACTTCTTTTGGTTGTTCAGTTTCTCAATCATGGTTAAACATTTGCCGTCTGCTGCCAAAGGAAGGCTAAAAGAAAACTATCATCAACAGAAAGGCAAATTGCCACTGAAGAGGCTACTAATTGAGATGAAGTGCAAAGGAAAGGAAAAATAATGATTATGAAAGGTAATTGAATGGTTGGCTAATCAAATACAAAGCGAACAAATTAATTTGTTTGCATTTTTGCGAAGAGATGGAATTGAATTTGTTAACAGTGTTGTTTTATTTGATAACCAGTAAGGAAAGGCAAAAGTCGGGCCGAGCCGACTATATAATACCCTACACCTACCCTACAATTATAAATTCGGGCAACATAAAAATATATGTGTATATGAGAGTTATATCTAAATCTGAACCGATTTTGAGGAAATCTTGCAGATATATTAAAATCAGTAACAAGACAGTCTGTGCCAAGTTCTATGCAGATCGGCTGAAAATTGAAGCTACTACGGCCATTTAAGTACAAATCGGGCGATACATATATATGGGAGCTATATCCGAATCTGATCCGATTTTGATGAAAATTTGCAGATATGTTAAGATCGGTAACAAAACAATCCATGCCGAATTTTGTGCAGATCGGTTGAAAATTCTAGCTATTGCGGCCATTTAAGTGCAAATCGGGCGATACATATATATGGGAGCTATATCTAAATCTGAACCGATTTTGATGAAAACTTGCAGATATGTTAAGATCAGTAACAAAACAATCCGTGTCACATTTTGTGCAGATCGGTTGAAAATTGTAGCTACTACGGCCATTTAAGTGCAAATCGGGCGATACATATATATGGGAGCTATATCCGAATCTGATCCGATTTTGATGAAAATTTGCAGATATGTTAAGATCGGTAACAAAACAATCCATGCCCAATTTTTTGCACATGGGTTGAAAATTGTAGCTACTACGGTCATTTAAGTGCAAATCGGGCGATACACATATATGGGAGCTATATCTAAATCTGATCCGATTTTGATGAAATTTTGCAAATATGTTAAAATCGGTAACAAAACAGCCTGTGCCAAGTTTTGTGCAGATTGGTTGAAAATTTTAGCTACTACGGCCATTTAAGTGCAAATCAAGTGCTACATATATATGGGAGCTATATCTAAATCTGAACCGATTTTTATCAAAATCAATAGCGTTCGTCCTTGGGCCAATAGAGTGACATATGCAAAATTTCGTGATGATTGGATTACAAATACGACCTGCACTTTGAATACAAGAATACATGGACTCACAGACGGACAGACGGACATGGCTAATTCGAATCAGAAAGTGATTCTGAGTAGATCGGTATACTTATCAATGGATCTAGCTTTCTCCTTCTTAGCGTTGCAAACAAATGCACAAATCTAAAAGGCGTTAAGTTCGGCCGGGCCGAACTTTGGATACCCACCACCTCGGGTATATATGTAAACCACCTTTCATCAAAATTCGGTGAAAGTTTCATACCTTATGTCCCATATCAGTTATATCAAAATATGTTCCGATTTCAACCAAATACTAATAAGTACAGTAGCTATATCTAAAAATAAACCGATCTGAACCATATACGACACGGATGTCGAAAAGCCTAACATAAGTCACTGTGTAAAATTTCAGTGACATCGGATTATAAATACGCTTTTTATGGGGCAAAGACTTTAAATCGAGATATCGGTCTATATGGCTGCTTTATCCAAATCTGGACCGATTTGGGCCAAGTTGCATAAAAATGTCGAAGAGCCTAACACAAAGCAATGTCCCAAATTTCGGCGAAATCGGACAATAAGTGCCTCTTTTATGGGCCCAAAACCTTAAATCGAGATATCGGTCTATATGGCAGCTATATTCAAATCTGGACCGATCTGGGCAAAATTGAAGAAGGACGTCGAAGGCCCTAACGTTACTCACTGTCCCAAATTTCAGCAAAATCGGATATTAAATGTGGCTTTTATAGGCCTAACACCATAAATCGGAGGATCGGTCTATATGGGAGCTATATCTAAATCTGGACCGATCTGATCTAAATTATCGAAGTAAGTTGAAGGGCCTATCACAACTCACTGTTCCAAATTTCAGCGAAATCGGATAATAAATGTGGCTATTATGGGCCTAAGACCCTAAATCTGCGGATCGGTCTATATGGGGGCTATATCAAGATATAGTCCGATATAGCCCATCTTCGAACTTAACCAGCTTATGGACAAAAAAAGAATCTGTGCAAAGTTTCAGCTCAATATCTCTATTTTGGAAGACTGTAGCGTGATTTCAACAGACAGACGGACGGACATGTCTAGATCGTCTTAGATTTTTACGCTGATCAAGAATATATATACTTTATAGGGTCGGAAATGGATATTTCGATGTGTTGCAAACGGAATGGCAAAATGAATATACCCCCATCCTTCGGTGGTGGATATAAAAATAACAAAAGCAGAGTGGAATCCTGTATTACATTCAGATAAGTTCGTAACCGTATTTTGTTACCAATCTGGATAAATTTAAAATCGTATTTTGTTACAAAGCTAATGTAACATATTTCAAGTAGAGTCCCATCAGAATCAAATTTAATTCAGATACCGTAAAGCCTTATAAAAGTCAAATTTTCCAACCTCAGCGAAATCAGGCAATAAAATAGTTTTTTATTGGATTGTTATCCTAAGTCGGAAGATCGGTCTTATAGCACCTATGTCCGATCTGGATCGTAATTGGCAGGAATATCGGGCAATCTATAACCTCTTATGGGCTTAACACTCTTAATCGGCTGATCGGTCAATTTGGCAGCTATATCTAAATAGGGCCTGATACAAACTATATTCGTTTGGGTTATCCAGGAGCATAATCAAACTCACTGCCTATATTTCAGCGAAATCAGACACCAAATGCGACTCTATGGGCTTAAGACCTCAAAAAATGGTCCCAAGTGGACAGTATTTGGTTAGAACCTCGGAAAGCTTTGTGCAACTCACTGTTCCAAATTGCAACGAAATCGGGTAATAAACGCCCCCGCTATGGACTTAGGCCACTGATGTTAAGATTGACAACTTAAATCGGAAGAACGGTCTTAAAGCAACTGGCAGGAATATCAAGGAGTCTATACTTACTCTAAATTTCAGGGAATCGGGTGGATAAATACCCCTGTTATGGACTCAGGACCCTCCTCAATCGGCAGATCAGTTAATGTGGCAGCTATATCTAAACAGGGCCTGATATGAACCATTATCGGTTGAGTCGGTGATCTGGGGGCCTAGTCAAACTTTCTGTTTTAAATTTCAGCGAAATCAGACAACAAATGCGACTTTTATGGGCTTAAGACCTCTAAAGATGGTCCGATGTGGACTACATTCGGTTGGGATTTCCGAAGGCTTTGTGTGCAACTCACTGTTCCAAATTTCAATGAAATCAGGTAATAAATGCACCTGCTATGGTCTCAAGACCCAGATAAGGTAGATCGATCTATATCGCAGTTATATCTAAATTTGTTCCGATATGGACCATACTCGGTTCGAATATCGGGGGCCTAGTCCAACTATCTGTTCTAAATTACATCAAAATTGGACAATAAATGTGACGGTTATGTGATATGGATCCAACATCGGCAGATGGATTGTGATGTTGTTGTAACCACATTTGTATGTGGAGGTGATCCTCGTCAAACCCCATATGTGAGAAAACTCGATGAGGTCCATGGGAATGATTGCCGCGAAAAATTTAGGGCCATAGGTTATTAAAAGACGCAAATAACTCGCCTTGTCATATCGAGTATCACAGGCACTCAGTATTTTAGCAGGAGCCGGTGCTGGCCGGCCTCTCAGTGAGACACTCTACTCGATATCGCTGATTGTCCGCTATTGTAGCTGCAGCTACTCCGTCTATGGAGCATTTCACCATCGGCAAACAGTGGAAGCGCCCGTTAACTCTCAGACGATGAACAATACATAAATCGGACATGAGATTTCAACCTGTGTGGTACTCATAGTCATCCCGCGCCAGAATGGTCTATATGGCAGCTACATATAAATCAGGGCAGATTTGGCCGATTCAAGAACTTAATTTAAGTATGAAACAAGTAAAAAGGCGTTAAGTTCGGTCGGGCCGAACTTTGGATACCCACCACCTTGGGTATATATGTAAATCACCTATCGTCGATGAAAAATGCATTATTTATGCCCCCATAGCAGCTATTGGGTTGCCCAAAAAGTAATTGCGGATTTTTCATATAGTCGGCGTTGATAAATTTTTTCACAGCTTGTGACTCTGTAATTGCATTCTTTCTTCTGTCAGTTATCAGCTGTTACTTTAAGCTTGCTTTAGAAAAAAAGTGTAAAAAAGTATATTTGATTAAAGTTCATTCTAAGTTTTATTAAAAATGCATTTACTTTCTTTTAAAAATCCGCAATTACTTTTTGGGCAACCAATATATCGAAATATGGTCTTTTGGAAGCTATATCCAAATATACACCGATCTGAATCATATACGACACGGATGTCGAAAAGCCTTACATAGGTTAGGTTGAAAAGAGGGTGCGGATATTAATCCGACACCCATGCCGCCATGGACGTAACACCTAAGCTAGTAATCGGTTTGTTGTGCGTTCTAAAAACTATCTCTAAAACCTCTAAAAAGAAAATTTTAAGTTAGGAATTCCGTGCTACTTACAAAATCCTTCATTGTTTTCAATACCACTGCCCTAAGTTGGTTCATGTCTGGTATTGTGTCTTCACCTAAGTGCCGGTATCTGTTAGACGCAAAAGCCGGGTAATGACAAAGGAAATGCTCCCACGTTTCATCGGCTTCCCCGCATGCCCTACACATGCTATCACTTGCCACACCGATTTTACATAAGACATCTCGTAGTCCTAAGTATACCGTTATGATACCAATAGCTATGCTGACCTCCTTCTTACATCCTTTCAGTAATAGCCTCGTCCTTTCACGATCCTCCATAGGATTTTCTTAGGACTACCTATGCATGCGCAGTGTTGCATACGCAGTGTTGCATGCGCAGTTTTGCATGCGCAGTTTTGCATGCGCAGTTTTGCATGCGCAGTGTTGCATGAGCAGTATTGCATGCGCATTGATGCATGCGCAGTGTTACATGCGCAGTGTTGCATGCCCAGTGTTGCATGCGCAGTGTTGCAAGCGCAGTGTTGCATGCGCAGTGTTGCATGAGCATTCATCGCCCACTCCCTTAACTCGGTTAACCAAGTTTATTGACGGCAATCCTCTGGCCTTCACCGCCAAATTGCCTACCCTTTCATTTCCCCTTACTCCGTTATGGCCCGGCATACAAACGATGCGGATTTTGTCATCCTCAGAGAAGGCGTTAATCTCCTTCTTACACTGTAAGACTGTTCGTGACCTTTTTACTTTTACTGTCGGTAGAGATGTTCTCACTCGACGTCCTCGCGTTAGCACCACACCACTTCACACATTCCCTGATCGCCTGGATCTCCGCCTGCAGGACCTTATTATGGTCAGGCAATCTAAAACAGACTTCAGTCCCTGGGTTCTCAATGTAAACCCCCCCAGGCCCACTCTGTCCTCTAGCTTTAATCCATCCATGTAACATGATCTTCCAGATGACAATACTAGGGTTTCGTGAATCCAAGACTATGCCGATGGCAGCAGTGCCTCGCACTCGACTTCAAGGATACCTTCTCAGGTATCCGATTGGAAACCTCTTCCCCCTTCTTCCAGGTTTACTATCGCCGCCTCGATTATACCGCGATGGTATGAGCTGCTCCCATCCTCAATCCATTCTCCCATCGCCTTAAGTCTCATAGCCGCAGTGGCTGCCTCACACTTAATCTGTATGTCAATGGGTCGGATATCTAGAATAGTCTCCAGTGCCCTAGTGGGCGTGGTCTTCAACGCTCCGCCTATGCCAAGACAACATGTTCTCTGAACCTGTTGCATGGTCCTTATGTTGCACTTTTTCTCCATAGCAGTCCACCAAAATACTGAGGCGTAAGTAAGTATTGGTCTAATCACGCTGCTGTAGAGCCAGTGGACTATCCTCGGATTCAGGCGCCATTTCGAGCCTACGGCCCTTCTACATAGTGCCCAATACCTGCGAGCCTTCTCAGTACTTTCTTGAATGTGACACTTCCAATTCAGTTTCCTGTCCTGGATCACATCTAAGTATTTGACCTTGTCAGATATCGAAATCGTCGTATTGAGGAAACGTGGTGCGTTAAATGGGCCCACCTTCGTCTTCCTTGTAAACAGGCATATTTCAGTCTTCTCTGGTTTAACATTGAGACCTCTGGGTCTAGCCCTGATGCTGACTGAGGATGGATTTGAACTCGTCTGCCACGCAGAAGATGTTATAATAATTTTAAGAGATAAGGATCCGAACGAGCCATGCAGAAGGCCCAAAAGGGTCTTGCATAGTCAAATGCCATATGCAAGACCCTTTCGGGCCTTCTGCATGGCTCGTTCGGTGCCCAACATCGGGGAGCCTTCTCAGTACTCTCTTGAATGTGACACTTCCAATTCAGTTCCCTGTCCAAGATCACACCTAAGTATTTGACCTTGTCAGATATCGAAATCGTCTTATAGAGGAAACGTGGAGCGTTCAATTGGCCCTCCTTCGTCTTCCTTGTGAACAGCCAAATTTCATGCTTCTCTGGTTTAACATTGAGACCTCTGGGTCTAGCCCTGACGCTGACTGAGGATCATAATTTTAAGAGGTAAGGATCCGAACGAGCCATGCAGAAGACCCGAAAGGGTCTTGCATACGTCATTTGTCTATGCAAGACCTTTTCGGGCCTTAAGGGGTAAGGATCCGAAAGAGCTATGCAGAAGGCCCGAAAGGGTCTTGCATACGTCATTTGTCTATGCAAGACCCTTTCGGGCCTTCTGCATGGCTCGTTCGGATCCTTACCCCTTAAATTTATTATAACATCGTCTGCGTAGCAGACGGGTTCAAATCCCACCTCTGTCAGCATCCGTAATAAGTCATTTATGGTGGTCATCCATAGGAGTGGCGATAAAATGCCCCCCTGTAACCTAACCTATGTCAGATTATACGCCGATTTGGATGTTGGTTGGGATAATAGAACACATCGTGCAAAATTTCAGCCAAATTGGACAACAGATACGGTTTTTAGGGACTGAAGATATTAAATTGGTAGGTCGGTCACCGTTGGAGGCCACCGTTGGTGGCCACCATTGGTGGCCACCGTTGTAGGCCACCGTTAGAGGCCACCGATGGAGGCCACCGTTGGAGGCCATCGTTGGAGGCCACCGTTGGAGGCCACCGTTGGAGGCCACCGTGGAGTAAAGGTTGAGTTCATAGCCCGGCGTGAACATCAACAAAATTTTCAGCGGTGTTTATCCCCTTACTAATCCAGGCCACCGTTGGAGGCCACCGTTGGAGGCCACCGTTGGAGACCACCGTTAGAGGCCATCGTTGGAGGCCACCGTTGGAGCCCACCGTTGGAGGCCACCGTGGAGCAAAGGTTGGCATGTCCCCCTATGATGCCGAACCCCTGAGTTCAAATCCTGGCGAGAACATCAAAAAAATTTTCAGCGGTGTTTATCCCCCTACTTATGCTGGCTACATTTGTGAGGCATACTGCCATGTTAAAACTTCTCTACTAAGCGGTGTCGCCACACGGCATTAAAAAGAAGGGCTCTTATCATTGAGCTTAAACATTAATCGGAAATCATGATTTGAGAGAAGTATCCCCTAAATGGAGTGTTCATGGGAAATTTGGTAGTTAATAGTAGATCGGTTTATATAGGAGCGATATCTGGTTATACACCGATTTGCATCGTACATGGCATGGTTATTGCGAGCCATAATGGAACACTACGTACGTACCTTGAGCAAAATCGAATAACAAATACGCCTTCCAGGGGCTCAAGATGTCAAAACAGGAGATCGGTTTATATGGGAGCTATATCAGGTTGAAGACCGATTTGAATCGTACTTGCCACAGATGTTGGAAATCATGAAGAAACAAAACGTGGGAAATTTCAGCCGAATCGGATAATAATAGCGGCTTCTAGGGGCCCCCGAAATTTAAGTCGAAAGACCATTCTATTGGGTTGCCCAAAAAGTAGTTGCGGATTTTTCATATAGTCGGCGTTGACCAATTTTTTCACAGCTCCGTAATTGCATTCTTTCTTCTGTCAGTTATCAGCTGCTACTTTTAGCTTGCTTTAGAAAAAAGTGTAAAAAAGTATATTTGATTAAAGTTCATTCAAAGTTTTATTAAAAATGCATTTACTTTCTTTTAGAAAATCCGCAATTACTTTTTGGGCAACCCAATATATGGGAGCTCCAACCAAATCTTAGCCCATATGGCCCATTTACAATCGCCAACGACAGACTGAATTTAGGACATGGCTACATCGACTTGTAATGTAAAGGCCATCAAGAATATTTAAAGGTTATGGTGTAGGAGAAAAATATTTCAAGGTGTTACAAACAGAATGACTAGCGGCGTATACCCCCATGGGTATGGTGGAGGGTATAAAAACATCTCACACCAACTCATTCATGCCCAACACTAAGGGAGGTTATAAAACCAAACACTTTTGAAAGCTTTGTGACTTATTTAAATTGCTAGCCAAAAGAAAACACATTTGCCAAGTTTATTTTCCCTTTTCAAAAAAAAAAAAAATAACTGAACCGTAAAATAATGTTTATCGTTTTCTTCTGTAGCCTTCAATTCTCTGTCATTGTTGCATTTTAAAGTTGAAATAACAATTAAATCCCACGTTTCTTTTTTCTAGTTTTCAAACTTAAAAGCATGCATACAGAGATTTCGAAGGCTTGTCTGAATATCAACACTTTCGGTATCCTTCGCAACACACTTTCATGGATTTCACTTCAGTTAGTTTAAGCGTTCTACTTTGAGCTCGGCCAACTTGATGCTCGCTTTTCCTCCTTTCGCTTTTCTCCTTTGACTTTGCTTTGTCTTCTTTGAGAGAGGCAAAAGTTTTGCCTCCTTGAGAGTCATGTCTAAGGACAAAATGTTTATTTTACGACGACACAAAGTATTTTTTAAAAACTAGTGTTGAAAATGTTGCTCACTGTTGTAACAACACCGCTGAGGGAAAAACAAAAACACAACAAACTAAACAAATGTTCGAGGCGAGAAAGTTTATTTGGTTTAGCTAAGCATTCCGGTCAAAGGACGAGCAGCAGGCAGCACAAAATGTAGATGCATAGGGAAGGGTGTTTCTTCTTCTTGCCGTTCTTTAAGTTTAGAGAAAAAAAAACATTTAAAAAATGCCAAGACAAAATTCTCGAAAAGAGATTTCATGAGGTAAAACACAAAAAAAAACTACGAAAAAGGAACAGATTATTCAAAAGAACTTTTCAAGATGACTCTATGTGACATGCTAATTGCCTGAAATGTTTATTTCTGATAATAAAGCTGCTTGTGCAAAGGCATAGAAGGGCTATAAGTTAAAAAAAAAAAAACAAATAAAAGCGTGCTAAGTTCGGCCGGGTCGAAATTTGGGAACCTACCACCATGGATTCTGCTAAAATATGGGAGCTATAGCTGGTAATAGACCGATATGGATCGTACTTGGCACAGTTGTTGAAAGTCATAATAAAATCTCAGCCAAATCGAATAAAAATTGCGGCTTGTAAGGGCTTAAGAAGTCAAATCGGAAAATCGGTTTATATGGGAGTTATGTCATGTTTTCAACCGATTTGAACTGTAATTGTCACAGTTGTTGAGAGTCATAACAGAACACTATGTGCGAAACTTCAGCAAAATCGAATGAAAATTGAGGCTTCCAGAAACTCAAGAAGTCAAATCGGGAGATCGGTTTATATGGGAGCTATATGAGATTCTTGACCGATTTGGGCTGCACTTAACACAGTTATTGGAAGTGATAGCAGAATACTACATGCAAAGTTTCAGCCAAATCGATTACAAATTTCGACTTCCAGGGGCTCATAAAGTCCAATCGGGAGATCGGTTTATATGGGAGCTATATCTAACATTGAACCGATATTACCCATTTGCAATCCCCAACAATCTACATCGATACTAAGTAAAAATGCAAATTTAGCCCATGAACATTCCACTAAGGAACAAGGGCAAATTTCTCACATATCAATGAGTGCAGTCCGATTCAAGTTAAAGCTCAATGACAAGGGGCCTCCTTTTTATAGCCGAGACCGAACGGCTTGCCGCAGTGCGACACCTCTTTGGAGAGAAGTTTTACATGGCAAAGTACCTCACAAATGTTGCCAGCATTAGGAGGGGAAAACCACCGCTGAAAATTTTTTTCTCATGGTCTAGCCAGTATTCGAACCCAGGCGTTCAGCGTCATAGGCGGACATGCTAACCTCTGCGCAACGGTGGCCTCCAAATCAATCGACACTAAGTATCTGTGCAAAATTTCAAGCGACAAGGTTTAAGCGTTCAACCTCTATCGTGATTTCGACAGACAAACGGACGGACGGACATGGCTAAATCGATTCAGAACGTCGATCAAGAATATATATATCTTATAGGGTCTTAGACGAAAATTTCGAGGTATTACAAACGGAATGACTAGATAGGAATACCCCCATCCTATGGTGGTGGGTACAACAAGTATAAAGGCATTAAGTTTGGCCGGGCCGAACTTTACATACCCACCACCTCGGGTATATATGTAAACCACCTTTCGCCAAAAACCGGTGAAAAATTCATAATTTATTTGGATCAAATTAGGCACGGACATTGAGTGGACTATTGTAATAAGTAGAAGTGCTTGTTCAAAATTTTTAAAACAAAATATTGGTCTTTTTGGTAGCTATATCCAACTTTAGACCGATCTGATCCATATACGACACGGACGTCGAAAAGCCTAACATAAGTCCCTATGTAAAATTTCAGCGAAATCGAATTATAAATGCGAGGGTGCCAATTCAACTCACTGTCCCAAATTTTGGGCAAAATCCGACAATAAACGAGCCTTTTATGAGCTCAAGATCTTAAATCGTAAGATCAGTTTATATAACAGTTATATCCGATTTGAGCCAAGTTGCAGAAAAATGGCGAAGAACCTATCGCAAACCACTGTCCCAAACTGCTCTTTTTATGGCCCTAAAACTTTAAATCGAGAGATCGGTCTATATGGCAGCTATATCCAAATCTGGACCAATCTAGGCCAAATTGAAGAACGATGTATAAGGGCCTAACATAACTGACTGCACCAAATTTCGGCGAAATCGGATAATAAATGAGCCTTTTGTGGGCCCAAAACCTTAAATCGAGAGATCGGTCTAAAAGGCAGCTATATCAAAATCTGGACCGATCTGAGCTAAATTGCGGAAAAATTTCGAAGGACCTAACACAACTCACTGTCCCAAATTTCGAAATCGGAATATAAATGAGCCTTTTGTGGGTCCAAGACCTTAAATTGAGGGCTCGGTCTATGTGGCAGCTATATCCAAATCTGGACCGATCTAGGCCAAATTGAAGAAGGATGTCTAAGGGCCCAAAGCAACTCACCGTACCAAATTTGAGAAATCGGATTTTCAAGGCGCCTTTTTTAGGCCCAAAACCTTCAATCGTGAGATTAGTCTATATGAGAGCTATAAACAAATCTGGACAGATCTAGTCCAAATTGAAGAAGGATGTCTAAGGGCCTCACACAACTCACTGTACCAAATTTTGGCGAAATCGAACAATAATTGACCCTTTTATGGGCCCAAGACCTTAAATCGTGAGATCAGTCTGTATGGCAGTTATGTCCAAGTCTGGACCAATCTAGGCCAAATTGCGGAAAAATGTGGAAGGGCCTAACGGTGTCCCAAAATTCGGAGTCATCGCACAATAAATGCGCTTTTTATAGGCCCAGGACCTTAAATCGAGAGATCGGTCTATATGGCAGCCATATCTAAATCTGGACCAACCTGGGCAAAACTGAATAAGTAAGTCGAGTGACCTAGCTCAACTCAATGTTTCAAATTTTAGCAAAATGGGATAATAAATGTGTCTTTTATGCGCCTAAGACCTTAAATCGGCGGATTGGTCTATATGGGGGCTATATCAAGATATAGTCCGATCCATCTTCATCATCATAGCCCATCAAAATTCTATCAAAGAATGAAACATCTAACCGATGGCTTTGGTGCAAGCACATCCTCCTGCAGAGATAAAGAAGGAAATCTGGTAACTGACACAGACAACATGCTGAGTATATGGAAAGAACATTTTACCCAACTGCTAGTGTCCGATGTTGGCGGCGAAGAGGATACTGCAGAACCAATCCCTGATGATGGTTAAGCATGTTTACCTCCTAGTCACAATGAGGGCCAGGTGGCAGTGACCCGACTAAAGAACAACAAGGCAGCAGGAGCCGACGGGTTACCCGCTGAACTATTTAAGACCGGAGGCGACACACTGATAAGGCTTAGGCATCAGCTTATCTGCGCAATCTGGCTAGAAGAACGCATACCCGATGATTGGAACCTCAGCATACTATATCCCGTACATAGGAAAGGAGACAAGACGGAATGTGCCATCTACAGAGGAATAAGTCTCCTCCGCATTGCATACAAAATACTCTCGAGCGTACTGTGTGAAAGATTAAAACCTAAAGTCAATGAGATAATTGGGCCCCATCAATGCGGCTTTAGACCAGGTAAATTCACCATAGATCCGATATTCACACTGCGCCAAATCCTGGAAAAGACCCGAGAAGGACAAATCAACACCTACCATCTCTTTGTTGACTACAAAGCCGCCTTCGATACTCTTTTACGTTCAAAGCGATTTCAAGTCATGTCTTAGCTTGGTATCTCTGCAAAATTAATAAGACTCAGCAGAATGACACTTGTTAATACGCGTTCCTCAGTAAGAATAGGAAAGAATCTCTCCGAACTATTCAATACCAAACGAGGTTTCAGACAAGGAGACAGCCTATCGTGTGATCTCTTTTTAATATCCTGCTGGAGAAGATTATACGAAATACAGATGTGCATAGGTATGGCACACTAATCACAAGAGAACACGTGCTACTCGCCTATGCCGATGACATCGATATCATAGGTCGGTCACCGAAGGTAGTAACAGCAGCCTTTGAAAGAATCGAAAGAGAGTCAGTGAAAATGGCTCTGGCAGTAAATGGAGATAAGACGAAACGGATGGTTTCAACTCTCAAAAAGCCTTGCATAACCGAGCAGATAAAGAGAACAGAGAAAGTTGGGAACCACTTTCGGCCCCACTCGGCCCCGCCTTAACCGAAACGAATGACACCAGTTTTGAGATAAAGCGAAGAATAATACCGGCAAACAGATCCTACTTTGGACTAAGTAAGCAGTTAAGAAACAAGGCCACCTCTCGACAGACGAAGATTACACTATACAAGACACTGATACTACCCGTGCTGTAATATGGTTCTGAAGCATGGGTTAGTGTGAAAGCAGATGAGGCAGTACTTGGAGTATTTGAGAGAAAGTTTCTTCGTTAAATATATAGACCAGTTTGCGTTAATGGGGAATATAGGCGACGTATGAACCACGAGCTGTATGACGACTGTAGCATAGTTACACGTATCAAAATACAACGGCTGCGTTGGCTAGGTCATGTTGTCAGAATGGATGAAGAAGTTCCAGCAAAGAAGCCTTTTGAAGGCAAACACGGTGGTACACGCAAACCGGGAAGACCAAAAGCCTGATGGAAAGATGTGGGAGACACCTCGAAACTTGGTGTCAGAGATTTTAGAATGAGCGCAGAAGATCGGGGCGCTTGTAACGCTATTCTACGTTCGGCTAGTGGAACAAATATTTTGTCATAGCCAACTAAAGTAAAGTAAGGTTGCTTTATATTTAGTCCGTATTTCTATAGATATGATATTATGATCCAGAGCCCAACACATTCTCTGAACCAATTGTTATGTGCCTATGTTGCACTTCCTCTCCTAAGCCGTTCCCCATGCTACCGAGGCATTAGTTGGTATTGATCTAATCTCCCTCTTGTAGAGTCATTGGAATATTGTCGGAATCTGGTCCCAGTTCTAACCTACATTTTGCCTGACATCGATGGGCCTTCTCGCTCCTGGATGTGGCACTTACATTTCAGTTGCCTATCCATGATCACTTCCAAATATTTGACTCTGCTGGTTCAAAAACGAGGAGACGTGTCATCTTGAATAGGCCAACCTTCATCTTCCTCGTAAATAGGTTGATTTCAGTCGTCTTTGGATTAATATTCAGATACCTAGGTTAAGCCTAGTCTATACTATCTGGGTCTCTCTGTATAGCTGAATCGTCCTCCTGTCCTGGCTAGTCTATGTAAACAGGCATAATTATAGTTGCCTGTGAGCCTTAGCAAAACAATTTTCCACCCCAAGCCAGTGGTCAAGTGTTATAACCTTCTTTTCTAATTGGCCAAATGCAATGCTTAAACCAAATTTGCTTTTTAACATTCACAACAAAATGTGGGACATGTAAAGAGCCAAAATTACCCTTTGGAGTATAACGTGCATTTTTTTTATTCAACAATTTTCATATATATTTTTAGATTTCTTTAAATGCAAATTTTTTTGGGGAAATGTAGAGAGAGAGAGAGAGAGAGTGTGGAAATGGAAATGCTTTGCTAAAATATACACCAGGTAGCTGCTGTTTCTCATCAAAATAATACAACATTGTTTCAGCGTTTGAAAGAACAAAAGAAACTCCCTGGAGGATAAGTATAAAGGAACGATTTTGTTTTTGGTTTTTTTCTTTCTTTCGTTTGTTTCAAATTTATCTTCGCATAATAATTTCAACTAAACTGGCACCATATTTCGCTGGCCAAACGAGCACCATGCATTTCATAAATAATAAAATGCCTTTGATATGGTAAAACGCCAAAAGAAGAAACAGAGAACGCCACTACCCCGCCCGCTAGGTGGCGACAATTTAGACCAGTCTCCAGTCCAAAAAAGAAGTGCCAGATGTAAAGCAAATATGCCAGAGATATGAAATATTTACAACACAAGAGTGGCAACAGTAGCCAGCGTTGGCCACAATGCCAACCAAGGACTTTAGCGATGGTAGTCTCGTTTTGTCACTCTTGCTTGGCCAAAAGGAGCGAGAACATGAAAATGAACAACAGAAGCAGTAGCAGCAGCAGCAACAGCAACACCTGTGCTGCTGTGAATAAGTTTCAGGCAAAACCCACAGAATAAAACAAAATTAAATGTGGAAACAAGTTTCTTAATCGCGCTTACATGACACGATGAACAAATGTGCGATTTAACAAGAACAGCAGCTATACTTTAAAGTTAATAGTTGTGGAATAAGTACACGAGAAGAAAAAAAAAACAAGTAAAAGAGTGCTAAGTTTGGCCGGATTGAATCTTATATACCCTTCACCATGGAGCGCATTTGTCGAAATCTTTGGCCGATAACTCTTCATAGGCAAACAATAGACAGTGGATAGGAATTGCTATTGGAGCTATACCAAGTTATGAACCGTTTGGGACCCCACTTGGTTTGGCTGTTGAAGACCAAAGTGGAAGTCATTGTGCCAAATTTCAACCGAATCGGATAAGAATTGCTCCCTCTAGAGGCTCAAAAAGTATAGTAAGATGATCGGTTTATGTGGGAGCTATATCAGGTTGTGTACCGATTTAGGCCATACTTGGCACAGTTTTTGATGGTCTAAACATACCACTTCATGCAAAATTTCAGCCAAATCAATTCAAGGTTGTGCCCTCTAGCGGCTCATGAAGTCAAGATACGAGATCGGTTTATATGGGAGCTATATCAGGTAATGAATCGATCTGAAGCGCACTAGACAAAATTTCAGGCAAATCGAATATTAATTGCGCCCCCTAGAAGCTCAAGAAATCAAGATCCGAAATCGGTTTATTTGGAAACCAGTAAAGTAAAATTCATTGTGCAAAGTCTCAGCCAAATCGGTTAAGAATTGCTCCCTCTAGAGGCTCAAGAAGTATAATCAAATCGGTTAATATGAGAGCTATATCAAGTTGTGAACCGATTTAGGCCGTACTTGCCATAGTTTTTGATGGTCTAAACATACCACTTGCGCCCCCTAGCGGTTGCGCCCTCTAGCGGCTCCAGAAGTCAAGATCCGAGATCGGTTTATACGGGATATCAGGCAATGAACCGATCTGAAGTGCACTAGGCAAAATTTCAGCCAAATCGGATATTAATTCAGCCAAATCAGTTAAAAGTTGCGCCCTCTAGCGGCTCAAGAAATCAAGATCCGAGATTGGTTTATATGGGAGCTATATCAGGTAATGAAGCGATCTAAAGCGCACTAGGCAAAATTTCAGCAAAATCGGATATTAATTGCACCCTCTAGCGGTTCAAGAAATCAAGATTTGAAATCGTTTTATTTGGAAGCTATATCAGGTTATGAACCGATTTTAACAATAATTGGCGTTAGAAGTAAAAACAAAACACTTTGCGCAAAATTTCAGCCAAATCGGGTAATAGTTGCGCCCTCTAGCGGTTCAAAAAGTTATGATCCGAAATCGTTTTATATGGGAGCTATATCAGGTTATGAACCTAATAAGACCATACTTGTCACAAATGTTGATAGTCACATCAAAATACATCATGCAAAATTTTAGCCAAATCGTATAATAATTGCGCCCTCTAGTGGCTCACACAATCAAGATACGAGATTGGTTTATATGAGACCTATATCAGGTTATGACCTTATTTCCACCATACTTGACGTAGTTGTTAGAAGTACAAACAAAACACTTCACGCAAAATTTCAGCCAAATCGGATAATAATTGCGCCCTCTAGCGGTTCAAGAAGTCATGATCCGAAATCGGTTTATATGAAAGCTATATCAGGTTATGATCCTATTAAAACCATACTTGGCACAGTTGTTGATGGTCAGCCAAATCGGATAATAATTGCGCCCTCTAGCGGCTCAAGAAATCCGAAATCGGTTTATATGGGAGCTATATCAGGATATGAATCGATTGCAACCATACTTGGCGAAGTAGCTAAAAGTAAAACAAAAACACTTCAGGCAAAATTTCAGCCAAATCGGATAATAACTGCGCCCTCTATCGGCTCAATAAGTCAGTATCCGAAATCGGTTTATTTGGGAGCTTCATCAGGTTATGAACCGATTTCAACCATATTTGGCGTAGTTGTTAGAAGTAAAGACAAAACACTTCCCGCTAAATTTCAGCCAAATCGGATAATAATTGCGCCCTCTAGCGGTTGAAAAAATCATGATCCGAAATCGGTTTATTTGGGAGCTATAACTGGCTATGAGCCTATTTAGACCATACATGGCACAGTTGTTGATGGTCACTTCAAAAGATTTCATGCAACATTTTAGCCAAACCGGATAATAATTGCGCCCTGTAGCGGCTCAAGAAGTGAAGATCCGAAATCGGTTTATATAGGAGCTTTATCATGTTAATTTCCTATTAAGACCATGTTCGGCACAGTTGTTGATGGTCACTTCAAAACACTTTATGCTAAATTTCAGCCAAATCGGACAATAATTGCGCCCTCTAGCGGCTCAAGAAATAAAGATCCGAAATCGGTTTTAATGGGAGCTATATCAGGTTATGAACCTATTTCCACCACATTTTGCTTAGTTGTTAAAAGTGAAAACAAAATATTTCACGCAAAATTTCAGCCAAATCGGATAATAATTGCGCCCTCTAGCGGCTCAAGAAGTCAAAAGCCTGATACGGTTTATATGGGAGATATATCAGATTGTGAACCGATTTAGACCATACTTGGCACAGTTATTGGTGCTCAAAACACTTGTTGTAAAATGTCAGCCAAATCAGTTTATAATTGCGCCCTCTAGTGGGTAAAGAAGAGAAGATTCGATATCGGTTTATAGGGGAGCTATATCAGGCAATGAACCGATTTGGGCCGTACTAGGCACAGTTGTTGACAGTCAAATCAAAACACTTTATGCAAAATTTAAGCCAAGTCGGATATTTATTGCGCCCTCTAGAGGCTCAATAAGTCAAGATGATATATCGGTTTATATATGGAGCTATATTAGGTTATGTACCGATATCAAACATAATTTGCATAGTTGTTAGAAGGAACAAATAAAAGCGTGCTAAGTTCGGCCGGGCTGAATCTTGGGTAACAACAACCACTATGGTCTCAAGAAGTCATATCGGGATATTGGTACTTAGGGGGACCTATATCACCAATTTGACCGATTAGGATAAAACTTGGCATTTACGTTGTAAATCATAAGATAAGGGGTTTGGGCCAAATTACAGCCATATCAGATGATCAGGGTCTATATTTGTTTATAGACCGATTCGAAGCATACTTGGCATGGATGTTTGAAGTCATAACTCAAGTCCTTGTTGCAAATTTTAACCAAATCGGATGAAAAATGAGGCCTCTGAGAGTTGAAGAAGTCAAATCGGGAGATCGGTTTATATGGGGGCTATATCCAAATCTAAACCAAATGGCCCATTTGCATTACCCAACGACCTACATCAATAAGTAGTATCGGTGCAAAATTTCAGGAGGCTAGCTTTACGCTCTCGACTGCTATCATGATTTCGCCAGACGGACAAACGAGCATAGCTAGATAAACTCAGAATGTCGAAATGATCCAGAATATATATACTCTATGGGGTCGCATATCGATTTTGCGAAATGCTTCAAATGGAATGGCTCGATTAGTATACCCCAATCCTATGGTGATAGATATAAAAACAAAATACTTCGCGCAAAATTTCAGCCAATTCGAATAATAACTGCGCCCTCTAGCGGCCCAAGAAGTCAAGATTCGGAACCGGTTTATATGGGAGCTATATCAGGTTGTGAGCCGATTCAGGTCATGCATGGCAAAGTTGTTGGTGGTCACAACAACACACTTAAGTTCAGTCAAATAATTTAACCCCTTAGAGTGTCAAGAAGTTAAGATCCAGGATCGGTTTATTTGGGCGCTGTTTCAAAATATGATCCGATATTCTCCATTAATAGTCCCAACCGTCTCACACTAATAAAAGTATTCGCCTAGCTTTATTCTTTTGAAAGTTAGAATGCTTTCGACAGACGGACGGACGGGCCTAAATCGACTTAGAATGTCAAGACGATCAAGAATATGTATATCCTAGCATCCCGGTGGTCCGCTTCGCTACCCCCACTTTTGATACCCAGTTTTTAGTGTAGGTCTTACAAAACCCTAGGTAGTCACTCAGTTTATAGGGTTAAGAGGTTTTGTAATAATTGCGTATACATTTTCAGAAATTGGTCTCCTGCTACAAAGAAAATACTCAATATTACCAAAGTACCAAAGCAATTTTGAGAGCTTTAGCTCAATTTGTAAATAAAGTACCATTCTGTATATTTTAGTACCAATTTTTCACTTTTTGGTACTAAAATGTACGAATTTTGAATGGATCATTTAGTCACCCATTACTTCTTTTACCTACAAGCCGAATTTCAGACCTGAAACTCTCTGCAAAGAAAGTACCAAATGGTACCAGTTTTGGTACCAAAATGCGCGCATCGTCTTCAATTTTGGTACACGCATCTTTTTCGGTCTAAAGACGAAGCCTATTGAAATTGGAAAAAAATCGGTTCAGATTTGGATATAGCTCCCATATATATATATATATATATATTCGTCCGATTTTCAGTAATAATGCAATAAACTGGTCCTTTGGTAACAGAATTTCTCGAAATTCGGCAGGAAGGACTTTTTTTATGAATTTCGACATTACTGGTGAATTTCACGGGAATCGTTCGAGATTTAGATATAGGTCTCATATATATATATATATATATATATATATATATATATATATATATATATATATATATATATATATATATATATATATATATATATATATATATAGCCCGATTTTCACTTCTAGACTCACCGCAAGCGCATTTATTGACCAATCTTCCCACAATTTCGTACAACGATCTTCTTGACCACTTCCACAATGTCTGTAAAATTTTTTCGAAATCGGTTCAGATTTAGATATAGCTCCCATATATATGTTCGTCCGATTTTCAGTAATATTGCAATAAAATGGTCATTCGTTAACCGATTCTCCCGATATTTGGCAGGAAGCATTTTCTATTGACTTGCGATATTACAAGTGAATTTCATGGAAATCGGTTCAGATTTAGATATAGCTCTCATATACAATATGTATATCGCCCGATTTGAACTTCTGGAGTCACAGCAAACGCTTTTATTGACCCAACTTGCCAAAATTTTGCAAAACGCTTTCCTCGACGACTGCCACAGTATCTGAGAAGTTTGCTCGAAATCGGTTCAGATTTAGGTATAGCTCTCATATATATGTTCGTCCGATTTTGAAAAATATTGCAAGAAAGTGCTCATTTTTTAACCGATTCTGTCGAAATTTTTACTGATGAATTTCATAGAAATCGGTTGAGATTTAGATATAGCTGTCATATATGTATATCGTCATATTTTTACCCCTAGAGCCACTGGAACCGCTTTGTTTGACCAATCGTGCCAAAATTTTGAACAACGCTTTCCTCGACGATTACCACAATATCTGAGAAGTTTGCTCGAAATCGGTTTAGAATTAGATATAGCTCCCATATATATGTTCGTCAGATTTTGGGTAATTTCCAATAATGTTGTCATTTGTCAACCATAGTTATAAGAGTTGGAACATATTTGCTCGCCGAGGTCCATCAAAATTGGTTCAGAATTGAATATAGCTCTCACATTATTCTTATAGGGTAGGTGTAGGGTATTACACAGTCGGCACCGTTTGACTTTTGCCCTTCCTTACTGGTTAATAGATCATTTAGACACCTATCATCATATATTTCTTAGTACCTACATGCTAAATATCAAACCTCTAGCCTCATAAACGAATAAAGTACTAAATGGTAACAATTTCGGTATCAAAATTTGCGAATGGTGAATAGATCATTTAACCACCCAATATTTCTTTTTTAGTTGTACACACATGCCAAATTTCAGACCTCAATGTCCATCTGTACATTATGGTACTAAAATGTATAAATTCTTAATAGATCATTTAATCATCCACCATATATTTCTTAGTTGTACCTACACGCCAAATTTCAGATCTCAAAATGCATCTGAACAGAAAGTACCAAACAGTACCAATTTTGGTACCAAAATGTACAAATTTTT
Source organism: Stomoxys calcitrans (assembly GCF_963082655.1). Classification (NCBI taxonomy): domain Eukaryota; kingdom Metazoa; phylum Arthropoda; class Insecta; order Diptera; family Muscidae; genus Stomoxys; species Stomoxys calcitrans. The sequence goes on along the minus strand of NC_081556.1, from coordinate 94,033,099 downwards.
GATAGATCATTTTGTCATCCATCATTTATTTCTAAGTTGTACCTACATGCCAAATTTCAAACCTCAAGATCCAGCTACAACAAAAGTACCAAATAGTACCAATTATGGTACTAAAATGTACGAATAGATCATTTAGTCATCCATCATATTTTTTCTAAGTTTCACCTACATCCTAATTTTCGGACCTCTACCTGCATTTGAACAGAAAGTACCAAATGGTATCAAAATGTACGAATTTTTAATAGAACATTTATTCACCTATCATATATTTTTTAGTTGTACCTACATGCTAAAATTCAGACCTCTAGCTTCATATATGAAGAAAGTACCAAATAGAACCAATTTTGATACCAAAATGTGCGAATGGTGAATAGATCAGTTAGCCATCCAATTTTTATTTCTTAGTTGTACCCACATGCCAAATTTCCGACCTCAAGTTCCATCATAACACAAAGTAAAAAAATGGTACCAATTTTAGTACCAAAATTAGAAATCAAAAACAGCTCATTTAGAAATCCATCATGTATTTCTTAATTGTATCTACATGCCATATTTTGGATCTCAAGCTCCATAAGAAAGTACCAAAAAGTACCAATTTTGGTACCATAATGAAAAATTGTGAAAAAAAATGAATTTAGTCACCCATCATGTATACTTTAAGTTTTACCTACATGCCAAATATTAGACCTCTAGTTTTTTTTTTATTTCTTAGTTGTACCCACATGCCAAATTTCAGACCTCAAGATCCATCCGAACAGAAAGTACATAATAGAACCAATTTTGGTACTAAAATGTACGAATTTTAAATAGAACATTTAGTCACCCATCACATATTTCTTAGTTGTACCTACATGCCAAATTACGGACCTCAAGCTCCATCAGAACACAAAGTAAAAAAATGGTACCAATTTTAGTACCAAAATTACAAATCAAAAACAGCTCATTTAAAAATCCATCATGTATTTCTTAATTGTATCTACATGCCATATTTCGGATCTCAAGTTCCATAAGAAAGTACCAAATAGAACAAATTTTGGTACCAAAATGAAAAATTGTGAAAAAAAATTTAAAAAATTTACTCACCCATCAAGTATACTTTAAGTTTAACCTACATGCCAAATTTTAGACCTCTAGCTCCATCTGCACAGAAAGTACCATTTCGTACCTTTATGTAGTACCTAAATGTACATATTTCCAAAACCAATTGTAGTTACCCAATTAAGGTTGTCATAGTGTACCTAAGCTCCAAAATTCAGAGCTCTAGTTCAATTTACAAAGAAAGTACCAAATAGTACTAATTGCGGTACTAAACGTATTATTTCTCCCACTTCCGGTACGATTTTTCAAAAGTGTTCTTACCAAACCTTATTTTAATTTGAGCCTAAGGACAAAAGTTTAGCCCTTTTCGTTCGCGCTGGGCAAATATGTACCATGGACGTACTTTTCGGCACTTTTACAGTCAGTCAGTCAGTCAGCAATCAGTCGGTCAGTCCGTCAGCAATCAGTCAGTCACGCTACCCTTTTATATATGAAGTGAAACTTGTACCTGTCTGTTACACTGTAGATGTTATTATACTTCAAAGAGGGCCAAAGAGGTTTTGAAGATGACATAGCACTGGGCTAGATCTTGGAATTGTTCATCGGCTGAGAGCTGAAATGAACTAAAAAGGCTCACACATGTTGGACACTATATAGGAGGGCCGTAGTTTCGAAATGGGCCTTGACTCGAAAAATAGTCCATTGGCTCCACGCGAGCGTGATGCAACATTACTATTGTGCACCTCCATAGTATGGTGGACAGCCATGGAGAGGAGGTGCGACTCAAGAACCTTACAACTGGTTTTTGGAGTAGACTGGACGTTGAGGACCAGTCCTATTAGGGCACAGGAAATATTTCTAGTTTTTCGAACAGGATTATCTAAACGAGGACTAGAAATCTGACCGGAGTTCGAGACAGTAGGCCAGCGGTACACTTTTGGTTGGACGTAAGTGCCATTCTTCACGGAAGTTTTCAACATAGAATTGAGAACAGTTCTGGGAAAACACGCTCATTAAGGCAATAGCAAACAGAATGGTAAGGTCATGAACGGTCTTAGAGAGTGGTGATTATCGCCTTCTCTGAGTATGGCACAATTTATGCCGGACCATGGTAAGGAGAATTTAGAGGGCAAATGAATTTGTGAAAGGTTGTTATTGTAGCCTCATTTGCATATGGAGAAAGCGATCCTCTTCAAGCTCCTATAGGTGAGTAAGTTCGTTTCGGTCCATTTGACCGATCGTCGAGGGAAAATGATGGCCATTGATTATTTAAAGTCGCCAATAACTCGCTTTGTCTTATCGAGCATCATGGGCACTCAGTATTTAAGCAAGAGCCAAAGCCGCTCGGCTCTCCCTCTCTCTCTCTCTGAGACTCTTCACTGGACACCACTGAATTGTTTGCGACTGCCATAACAGTTACTTCGTATGAAACATTTCACTGTCGCAACCTCTGTTGGCGCCCGGTAGTTTCCGCTGATCTTCTGGTGATAACTATGAACACCACCTGACCGAGGCTCAAAGTTCTAGCCCGTGTGGTGCTCATAGTCGCCCCCTGCCGGGTGTTTCGCTGATCTTCCAATGCACTTAACTATTCAAGAAAGTCTGCCTCTACTAGTCTGCCTAACCTAACCTTTGTTCAGTACCACAAAAATGTATTCTTCTGCTTCAACTAACTTTTCCTCGAGTGTATATCTCTGTATTATGGCTCAGCAACGTCTCAAAACACTATGTGCGACTGTGGGGATCAGCCATTCATGTTTTGCATTTTGGCATTAAAAGGAACGCAAAACACAGAGGCAAACCAAGGGGACAAGAAAACAAAAAACCAAATAAACCTTAGCCTTAGTCTTCCCGCAAGTTTGGAAGTTGAAAAGAATCATAAACGTGGAAATCTGTTCGTGCCCAGAGAAGCCAACTGGACATGAAACAACTCAGAACAGCGCAAATGCCATGTGGCAAGACTCTAAAGCTTGGCCTAAACACCCAACTCTCCCCTATGACAAGACCCATACCCAAGTTAAACGAACGCTGAATTTAAGCGCCAAAGTAAAACGAAAAATCAACCAAACTGTTTGGCTTTTCGCAGAAACAAAAATAGATTTTTTTTTAGACTTGCCACACTACTAAAGCGTAGATAATGCGACGGCCACAACCACATTCACTTTATGTGCACAACAGGGCTTGGCAGGCTATGGCCAGACCAGGCTATGACCACAAAATACTGGTTTGGAAAGTGCAATTCTGCATTGCCGAACTCACACAGCCATACCAAAAAAAACACACTCGAATAGTAAGGCGCAAACAAATACCAGCTTAGCCTTATGAGAAGAGGCAACAACCATGGAGGGAATTTTCCGCACATTTTGGATTAGGCCACAAAACATTTTTTGTTGGTTCATTGGAAAACTTTGCAGTGCTTGTTGATATGGAGAGAATGAGGTTGGATGTTAATGACAAGTATTTTTTAGGGTGAAGAGAAGTAGATGGTACCCGATGAGAAAGTTTAGCTGTACAATTTGGCCATAGCGGAGGGAGATATTTGTCCCATACAAAGGGCATCAACTAAAGGTACCAAGGTTGGGCTTAGAATCTGGGGAGTTACGATAGCCGCAAACGAAGTCCTGGGGAAGGATCTACCACCCAAAATTTGCATGGATAGCAGGATTTATATGGCGACGCAAAAAGCCTCAAATACAAGGATAGTCGGATAGATGGCGGAATATTTAGAACACCTGAACTTCTGAACCTAGTTGAGGGAATGGAAAGTATGGCAACGATAGTAAATTTGAATTCTTTACAAGGCTGCCGAATTGTCAAGGGCCCATTTTCAGGTATCTAGAGGAAAAGGACGGAAGAACCGGTTGCATTCAGCGAAAGGTCACTGAATACTCTAACCGGCCACTGCACGATAGGTTCTATTACGGAAGAAAGGAGGGAAAGAAGAAGAAGGAGGGCCTTTTATCGCCACTCCTAGGGATAACCAACATAAGTCAATCCCATGGCAGCTGGTTGTACGTACCGGATGGACCCGATGAATTCCTTCATCGGCAAGGGCTGTCGCCTCTGTGTACTACACACTGCTACAATAACAACAACAACCAACATAAGTAACCTTTAACGGAGTCTGACTGAGAAGAAATTTTAATCCGTCTGTTACGCAAACGAAATTACGATACTTCTAATGGACTCAGCTATGCAGAAGGGTTAAAAGGGTCCTGGATATGGCTAGAGGGTGACTATAAACCCAGAGAAGACTGTAACCTGCTTGCTCACGAGGAAGACAAAGGTGAGTCTATTTGAAGCGCCACGTTTCCCTAAAAGAACGATTTCGATATCTTACAAAGTCAAATACTTAGGAGTGATCTTGGACAGGAAAATAAACTGGAAGTGTCACATTTCGAGCGCACTGAGAAGGCCTACAGGCCTATTGGGAACTATGTAGGCGGGCCTTAGGTTCAAAATGGGGTCTGAATCCGAGGAAAACCCACTGGCGCGATAAGACCAAGACTATCCCACTTCTTAAAGGTTCGGCGGATTTCGAAGGTGAAAAGTGTAATATAAGGACAACGTAAGGGGTTCAGAGAACATGTTATCTTGGCCTAGGAAAAGCTATGAGAGATGCACCCGCGGTGGTTATGCCCTCTCAATGCATATGGTCGAATGGATCCGGATCAGGCCCGAAGGTCAACGAATGACAGATGGTCACAAAGAGGGCTAATCTAGACTTGGAGAGGTCTATCCCTTTGCTGTCATTGGCTAGGATCGACGTCTCAGTCATAGTGTCCGTCATAACAGGTCACTGTCTAATTGGAAAACATGCTGACAGACCGAAGGGTGCCAGTAACTACCTTTGCAGAAACTGTGAGGACATTAAAGAAGAAGAGACTATAGAACACCTTCTGTGTGTGTGTCCCACACTGGCAGTCGGAAGGAGTTTCACTTTGAGTTCCCATTTCTTTGAGATTCTGTCTGATTTAGCGGATGTGAACATTCGCAAGTTGTTGGGCTTTTTAAAGCGATCTGGATGGTTCAACGGTCGGAACTAGAAGGCGTGTTCCTTCCTTCCTACCTTCTGTTCCTGTGGTATCACAATGGACGAAAATGTCTAAGTGAGTCTGATGGCAGACTGCCACATAAACCTAACCTAACCAAGGATAGCCCACTGGCTCTGCAGAAGCGTGATTAGACTAATATTTACTTACGCCCCAGTAGTTTGGTGGACTGCAAAAGAGAAATTGAATCGTAAGGATAATACAAAAGGTTCAGAGATCATGTTGTCTTGGCATAGCCGGAGTGATGAGGACCACGCCCTATAGGGCAGTGAAGACTATTTTAGATATCCGCTTCATTGACATACACGTGAGATATGAGGCAGTCAATGCGGCTATGAGACTTTAGGCAATGGGAGAATGGATAGAGGATAGCAGCAGGTCATACGATCCAGTTATAATGGAGGCGTCGATAGGAAACCCGGATGGATTAAAAGAGGTTTCCGATCAGATACCTAAGATGACACCAGAGGTCGAGTGCGAGATATTGTTGCCAGCGGCACAGTTTTGGATTGACAGAACTCTGGCATTAGCATCTGGGAAATCATGCTGTACAGATGGATCAATGCTAGTGGACAGAGTAAGCCTGGGGAGAACCCAGAGACTGTGATCTGTTTTCGAATGCCTGACCATAATACGATCCCGCAGACAGAGATCCGGGAGACCACGGAATGCTTGAAGCAGTGTGGTGGAACATCGAGTGTAAACGACTTTACGGACAGTAAACTGGCCATCAGGGCAATAACAATCAGGACGGCAAGGACGCGAACAGTTTTGGAGTGTAAGAAGGAGATTAACGCCTTCTCTAAGAATGGCATAACATGCATCATTTAGGAGCGGAATAAGGAGGCATGAAAGAGCAGATGATTTGGCAGAGAAGGCCAGAGAACTGCCATCAATAAACTTGGCTTACTCGAAGCTCTTCGGGTCGACGCAGTACAAGTAAACCTAGGCAATGAATGCGCATTTAATCCTGTGGAACAGCGAAACGGTCGGAAGGACGGCGAAAATCCTATGGATTGATCCAGATCGTGGGAAGACGAAGCTATTGGGTTGCCAAAAAAGTAATTGTCGGTAATATAGTAGTAATATAGTCGTCGTTGAAAAATTTTTTCAACGGCTTGTGACTCTGTAATTGCATTCTTTCTTCTGTCAGTTATCAGCTGTTACTTTTAGCTTGCTTTAGAAAAAAAGTGCGCGAAATTTTGTTTACATTTGCTTGTTTGGCGTTAATTTTAATATGGGTACCACATGTATTGAAAGAAATTCATTTAACAAACCGAATCAACGCTTGTGATATGCACCTTAAACGCAATGAATTCGATCCGTTTTTAAAACGAATCATAACTGGAGATGAAAAATGGATTGTTTACAACAACGTTAGTCGAAAACGATCATGGTCCAAGCATGGTGAACCAGCTCAAACCACTTCAAAGGCTGATATCCACCAAAAGAAGGTTATGCTGTCTGTTTGGTGGGATTGGAAGGGTGTGGTACATTTTGAGCTGCTTCCAAGGAACCAAACGTTTAATTCGGATGTTTACTGTCAACAATTGGACAAATTGAATACAGCCATCAAGGAGAAGTGACCAGAATTGGTCAATCGTAAAGGTGTCATATTCCACCAGGACAACGCTAGACTGCACACATCTTTGGTCACTCGCCAAAAACTGAGTGAGCTTGGCTGGGAATTTTGATGCATCCACCATATAGCCCTGACCTTGCACCATCAGACTACCATTTATTTCGATCTTTGCAGAACTCCTTAAATGGTAAAACTTTGGGCAATGATGAGGCTATAAAATCGCACTTGGTTCAGTTTTTTTGCAGATAAAGGCCAGAAGTTCTATAAGCGTGGAATACTAAATTTGCCAGGAAGATGGCAAAAGGTTATCGAACAAAATGGCAATTATATATTTGATTAAAGTTCATTCTAAGTTTTATTAAAAATGCATTTCCTTTTTTTTTTTTTAAATCCGCAATTACTTTTTGGGCAACCTCGGACCCAAGCGTTAACAAGTAAAAACGTGCTAAGTTCGGCCAGGCCGAATCTTATATACCCTCCACCATTGATCGCATTTGTCGAGTTCTATGCGCGGTATCTCTTTGTAGGCAAACAAAGAATATTGAATAAGAACTGTTATGCTATTGGAGCTATATCAAGTTATAGTCCGATTCGGACCATAAATGAATGCTGAACATTGTAGAAGTCATTGTGCAATATTTCAGTTCATTCGGATAAGACCATATTAGACACGTATGTTAAAGGTCATGAGAGAAGCCGTTGTACAAAATTTCAGCCAAATCGGATGAGAATTGCGCCCCCTAGAGGTTCAAGAAGTTAAGATCCCAGATCGGTTTATATGGCAGCTATATCAGGTTATATACCGATTTACGCCATACTAAGCACAGTTATTGGAACTCATAACAAAACACCTCATGCAAAATTCCTGCCAAATCGGATTAGAATTGCGCCCTCTAGAGGCTCAAGAAGTCAAGACCCAAGATCGGTTTATATGACAGCTATATCAACACATGAACCGATTTAAACCATACTTAGCGTAGTTGTTGGAAGTGCTACCAAAACACTACGTGCAAAGTTTCAATGAAATCGGACGAGAATTGCGCCATCTATAGGCTCAAGAAGTCAAGACCCAATATCGGTTTATATGGCAGCTATATCAAAACATGGGCCGATGTAAACTTTACTTAGCGTAGTTGTTGGAAGTGATATCAAAACACCACGTGAAAAATTTCAGTCAAATCGAACGAGAATTGCGCCCTCTAGAGGCTTAAGAAGTCAAGATCCATGATCGGTTTATATGGCAGCTTTATCAGGATACAAATCGATTTGAACCATACTTAGCACAGTTGTTGGAAGTCATAACTAAACACGTCGTGAAAAATTTCAGCCAAATCGGACGAGAATTGCGCCCTCTATAGGCTCAAGAAGTCAAGACTCAATTTCAAGCGGCTAGCTTTAATCCTTCGAAAGTTAGCGTGCTTTCGACAGACAGCCAGACGGACATGGCTAGATCGACTTAAAGTGACATGACGATCTAGAATATATGGACTTTATGGGATCTCAGACGCATATTTCGAGGTGTTACAACCAGAATGACGAAATTAGTACACCCCCATTCCATGGTGGAGGGTATAAAAATGCATATTTTGATGTGTTTAGAATGGAATGGCGAAATGGCTAGTCTCCGGGAGCGTGTTTGTATACCCGCTATCGGAGACTAGCCATGTACCACATTTTTGGCTTGTAGAACACTTGGTAGGTTTTGGTCGATTTTTCTTTAATTTTGGTAGGAAACAATTTTCTTGAGTGGCAACAAGGATGCCAAACACAACACTGTCATCATTTTCTTACCTCACAGGGTCCAGATGGTGCTATAGTAAGAGCCACTACCATTTCTTGCTCTGATCCATTAATCTTTGAGGCAAATTGTTTAGGATTTTTGTAATTTTTCTGCTTCTCATCGTTTAATGTGTTTCTCCTTTGAGTCATTTCAATGAATTTCCTTGGGGCTGCCACAGCCAAAAGCAATAGCCATACAACCAAGCAATAGCCAAAACATTCACTTTTGGCCCGGGGCCTTCTCTTGGTCTATCCATGGCTGATCATTTCCAATTGTTTTACACAATACAACAAAGTTGGTATGTGAGTGTGATTACATGCGTTTTGCTGTTGTATGCACCACAAAAGTGGCATTAATTAACACATGCCACAGATAAAAGTTGATAAGCTCCTTATCGACTGAACATTTTGTAATTAGTCTGTTGCATTTGGCATGAATGTATCTGCGATATCTGGTTGTCTAGGTGGCACAGTTTTTGATGTGTGTTGTTATTTTTATGAGTCAATGCAATTTGTATCCGTGGGAAGGATCAAAACTTACATGAGCATTGAAAACGTGTAACACTCATGGAATATTCAGCGAACACACTATAGTTCAATGGAAATGAAAACAAGTTTAGATAGACTAAAGCCGAGTGGTGTTGAATATAAAAAAGCCTTAACCACTTGTTGCGTCTAATACTGAGGAATGTAGTCCAAATCATTCCCTAACCATATTCCGTATTAACAGGCGACCTTTTTTACTTCTTGTGTGCTACATTTGGTTTTAGGACTAAACTTTGAGAAGTTTACCAAATGCAGCCTGTAAGACGCCTCATTAACTCTCAACAATAATCAATTCAATTTTAATTTTCCTCTTGAAACCAATATTCGAACCAACAAATTAACTCAATTAGCTGCATCATTCATTTTAAATTTGAATCCAATGATGTACAAATGAAATTTGCTCGAATTCCATTAGAAGTTAATGAAAATTTAAGACAAGTGTAGCTTTTGATTACTGCAACTTAAGGTAGTTGCAAAGAAAACTCGGAAGCCAGAACGGCCTTACAAGAAAATGTTACTGAAAGAGAAAACTCAAAATACTGCAAAAAAAAGTAAAAAGTCGTTAAGATCGGCCAAGTCGAACTTTGGATACCCAACACCTCGGGTATATATATAAACCACCTTAAATAAATATCGGGTGAAAAACGCATACCTTATGCCCCATAGCAGCTATATCGGAATATGTTCCGATTTGGAGCAAATACTAATAAGTACAAGTCATTGTTCAATTCTGTATAACAAAATGTTGGCCTTTTTAGTAGCTATATCTAACAATAAACCGATCTGAACCATATAAGACAGGGATGTCGAAAAGCCTAACATAGGTCACTGAGTCAAATTTCAGTGAAATCGAATTATAAATGCCTCTTTTATGGGGCCAAGACCTTAAATCGAGATATCGGTCTATATGGCAGATATATCCAAATCTAAACCGATCTGAGCCAAATTGGAGAATAATGTCGAAGGGCCAAATACAACCCACTGTCCCAAATTTCGGCGAAATCGGACAATAAAAGCGCATTTTATGGACCCAAAACTTTAAATCGGAGGATCGGTCTATATGGCAGCTATATCCAAATCTACACCGATCTGGGCCAAATTGAAGTAGGATATCGAAGGGCTTAACAAAACTCACTGTCACAAATTTCAGTAAAATCGGGAAATAAATGTAGCTTTTATGGGCCTAAGACCCTAAATCAGCGGATCGGTCTATATGGCACCTATATCCAAATCTGGACCGATGTGGGCCAAATTGACGAACGATATCGTAGGGCTTCACACATCTCACTGTCCCAAATTTCAGCAAAATCGGATAATAAATGTGTCTTTTATGGACTCAAGACCTTAAATCGAGAGATCGGAATATATGGCAGCTATTTCAAAATATGAACCGATCTGTGCCATATTGCAGAAATATGTCGAGGGGCTTAACTTAACTCCCTGTCCCTAATTTCAGCTACATCGGACAATAAATGCGCCTTTTATGGCCCCAAAACCTTAAATCGAGAGATTGGTCTATATGGCAGCTATATCCAAATCTGGACCGATCTGAGCCAAATGAGAGGAGAATGTCGAAGGGTCTAACACAACTCACTGTTCCAAATTTCGGCGACATCGGACAATAAATCGGCCTTTTATGGCCCCAAAACCATAAATAGACAGATCGGTCTATATGGCAGCTATATCCAACTCTGAACCGATCTGAGCCAAATTAAAGAAGGATATCAAAGGGCCTAACACAACTCACTGTCGCAAATTTCAGCAAAATCGGGTAATAAATGTGGACTTTATGGGCCTAAGACCCCAAATCGGCGGATCGATCTATATGGCAGATATATCCAAATATGGACCGCTCTAGGCCAAATTGAAAATCGATGTCAAAGGGCCTCACACAACTCACTGTATCAAATTTTGGCAAAATCGGACAATAAATGCGCCTTTCATGAGCGTAAGACATTAAATCGAGAGATCGGTCTATATGGCAGATATATCAAAATATGAACCGATCTATGCCATATTGCAGAATTATATCGAGGGGTCTAATACAACTCACATTCCCAAATTTCGGCGAAATCGGACGATAAATCCGACTTTTACGGCCCCAAAACCATAAATCGACAGATCGGTCTATATGGCAGCTATATCCAAATCTGGATCGATCTGAGCCAAATTAAAGAAGGATATCGAAGGGCCTAACACAACTCACTGTCCCAAATTTAAGCAAAATCGGGTAATAAATGTGGACTATATGGGCTTAAGGCCCCAAATCGGCGGATCGGTCTATATGGCAGATATATCCAAATATGGACCGCTCTAGGCCAAATTGAAAATCGATGTCAAAGGGCCTCACACAACTCACTGTATCAAATTTTGGCAAAATCGGACAATAAATGAGCCTTTCATGAGCGTAAGACATTAAATCGAGAGATCGGTCTATATGGCAGATATATCAAAATATGAACCGATCTATGCCATATTGCAGAATTATGTCGAGGGGTCTAATACAACTCACATTCCCAAATTTCGGCGAAATCGGACGATAAATCCGTCTTTTACGGCCCCAAAACCATAAATCGATAGATCGGTCTATATGGCAGCTATATCCAAATCTGGATCGATCTGAGCCAATTTGAAGAAGGATATCGAAGGTCCCAACACAACTCACTGTCCCAAATTTCAGCAAAATCGGGTAATAAATGTGGCTCTTATGGGCCTAAGACCATAAATCGGCGGATCGGTCTTTATGGCAGTTATATCCAAATCTAGACCGATCTAGGCCAAATTGAAAACCGATGTCGAAGGGCGTAACACAACTCACTGTCTCAAATTTCAGCAAAATCGGGTAATAAATGTGGCCTTTATGGGCCTAAGACCCAAAATCGGCGGATCGGTCTATATGGCAGCCATATCCAAATCTGGACCGATCTGTGCCATATTGCAGAAGGATATCGAAGGGCCCAACATAACTTACTGTCCTTAATTTCAGAAAAATCGAATAATAAATGTATCTTTTATGAGCGTAAGACCCCAAATCGGTGGATCGGTCTATATGGGGGCTATATCAAGATATAGTCCGATATAGCCCATCTTCGAACGTAACCTGCTTATGGACAAAAAAAGATTCTGTGCAAAGTTTCACCTCCATATCTCATTTTTTAAAGACTGTAGCGTGATTTCAACAGAAAGACGGACAGCCAAACGGACATGGCTATATCGTCTTAGATTTTTACGCTGATCAAGAATATATATACTTTATCGGGTCGGAAATGGATATTTCGATGTGTTGCAAACGGAATGACAAAATTAATATACCCCCATCCTGGTGGGTATAAAAACTACCAATACTTATGCTAATAAAAAAAAAGTGCATCCTTCTTTGCCACTAGACCACATAAAAGTAGTTGAGATTTGTAATGCTGTTGAAGGCTTCTTAACTCGTTGTGGTTTCTGCCAAACCAGTGAGCAGTTATGGTAGTGAGGCAAGTAAATGCTAAAGTTTCTGTACTTTTGTCGGCCATCCATTTGTCGGTAGGGAAGCCCACATTATCAGCTAAGTAAGAGGCATAGTCAGTTCTGATTACCCACCTAATAAGACTTGTGTGCGTGTGTGCGTATTTCCCAGCCAACTTTTGGAAAAAAATGAAAAGGTATTGGCCGCCAGCGGTTTTCCGCCCTCTCTTTCATTAAATGCCAGTGGGAAAGTTTAGTTTAAATAATCATGAGAATTTTAATTGCTCTCACCTTTCAGTACGTGGGCATATGTTATTCGTCGGTTGGTTTGGGAGTTATTTGAAAAAATCTGGAAATCATATGGATATGAAGGTATGGAGTTTTACAAATTTAATGATGTTTTATTAAGTTTAAGTTGAGAAAGAATGAATAACTAAACGGACAGACAGATGGACAGACAGACGGACAGACAGACGGACAGACAGACGTACAGACAGACGGACAGACAGACGGACAGACAGACGGACAGACAGACGGACAGACAGACGGACAGACAGACGGACAGGCAGACGGACAGCCAGACGGACAGCCAGACGGACAGACAGACGGACACACAGGCGGACAGACAGACGGACAGACAGACGGACAGACAGACGGACAGACAGACGGACAGACAGACGGACAGACAGACGGACAGACAGACGGACAGACAGACGTACAGACAGACGGACAGACGGACGGACAGACAGACGGACAGACAGACGGACAGACAGACGGACAGACAGACGGACAGACAGACGGACAGACAGACGGACAGACAGACGGACAGACAGACGGACAGACAGACGGACAGACAGGCGGACAGACAGACGGACAGACAGTCGGACATAGCTAAATCGAATCAAAAAGTGATTCTGAGTCGATTGGTATACATATCAATGGGTCTATCTCTCTTCCTTCTGGGTGTTACAAACAAATGCAGTCATAATACCAAATAAAGTTATAATACCCTGTACCACAGTAGTGGTGTAGGGTATAATCAATCTACCAAATGTGAACGGATACAAATATCTTCAATGATAACATAGTGGCCGCAGCCACCACATAACCAAATAGAAAGCTCCCTTTAACTCACATCAGTGGTCGCAGCAATTTGTCTAGCCACAATATGCAGAAGCATTAGGTGGTTAGTCTAAGGTTTCTTTGTCAGCATACCAAGTGCTGCCCACAAGGGACTTGAGAACTTTGTTTCTACTTTTGTGTACGACGAAGGCATGTAAAGCAGTTGTAGTCCTATGCAGCCTTGGAAATGCATGCCGACGCTCGGCGAATGGAAATTGTCCAACGGGAGGATCGGGAGGAATAGTCCCTCAGGCGTCTGGCCTATTGATGAGAGAAGGGAGATCGCTCTCTATGACTTCCGCTTGCTCATGTCCATTCCTGGTTTCAGTAGCGGGATCACACTGCCCATCTTCCAAACATCGGGTACTATAATTGTGTTCAGACAGGTTGAGGACAGTTAAAAGGTATTCGACTCCTAGCAAATTCAGATTCTTCTGCATCAGTGTAGAGATTTCGTCTGAGACCAGCGACTTGAGCGACTTAGCGCCACGGATGACATTCATAGCTTCGTGCACAGTAAATTGTGATGGCTGTCCAGCAGCACGGAGATCACGGATACGATGAATGACTCCCCTACTAGCCTTGTGACTCTCGGGTGAATAAAGTGTCGTTTATCTAAGGCAAATTCCTCACAAGTATCGCCAACATTTCTTATTTTAAAACAATTTTTTTTGTAAGCAAGCAAAACCAACCAAAACAAAAAAACATATCAGCTGTTGTTCTTCAAATTTTCACTGGAGAGAGTAAAAACAAGTAAAAGCGTGCTAAGTTCAGCCGGGCCGAATCAAATCAGTCCATAACCTGATATAGCTCCCATATAAACCGATCTTACGATTATGCTTTTTGAGCCCTTAGAGGTCGCAATTTTTATCCAAATTTCGCACAATTACTTCCTCCTCCAATGTACGTGCCGAGTATAGCCTAAACCGGTCTAAACCTGGTAAAGCTCCCATACCATCTGATTTCCTGATTGCACTTCTACAACTATGGCCCGAACTGGTCCATAACCTGACATAGCTCCAATGGCAAAACAATTCTCATCCAATATCCTTTGATTGCCTACAAAGAGTTACTGGACAAAACGTTTTACAAATGCTATACACGGTGGAGGGTTTAAAAGATTCGGCACAGCCGGATTTAGACGATTTTACTTTTATTTCTACCAATTTTCATAAGCATACTCGTATGAACAACTGAGTCTCTGTTGGTGGCTAAAGAAAACAACATTATTAGCATTTTGGTAGCAAATGTTTGCCTGGCCCGTCCATCAATATTGTAGCTTCTTTAGTGGCGCAGCACCGAGTGATGCGATGCAAGAGAGATTGACTGTTGCCTCTTCTCTTGTCTGCTGCTCACATTGGCTACACAACAGCAGATGTTGTTGTCGGTATTCTGTTGTGTTTTGTGTTGTTTATAAAATGGTCAGTGACCCATGCCGGTATGGAATGCTGTTTTAGTTTAGCCGGGCAAAAGAAAATATTTACCTTCACATGGAGATGGATGGATTTTTATGAAATAAACCGCAATTCTTATGTGCTCTTTGTGTTTAATATTAAATTAGAATGGTAAAGAAATTGAATATTTGTTGAGGAAATGCAGATAGAACTTTTCTTTAAAGGACTTTTGTTTAAAGGACCAAATTCTAACCAATGCAAATTTGCCCCTGAACATTCCATTATGGAACAGGGGCAAATTTCTCACATATCAATGAGTGCTGTCCGTTTCATGTTTAAGTTCAATGATAAGGGCCTCCTTTTTAATACCCACCACCATAGGATGGGGGTATACTAATTTCGTCATTCCGTTTGTAACACCTCGAAGACCCCATAAAGCATATCCATTCTTGATCGTCTCGACGTCCTGATTCGATCTAGCCATGTCCGTCCGTCTGTCGAAATCAAATTATTAATTAAAATTTGCACAGATACTTAATATTAGTGTAGGTCGTTAGAGATTGCAAATGGGCCATATCGGTTCAGATTTGGGTATAGCTGCCATGTGGACCGATCTCCTGATTAGACTTCTTGAGCCCCCGGAAGCAGCAATGTTTGTCCGATGTGGCTGAAATTTAGCATGTGATGTTCTGTTATAGTTTCCAAAAACTGCGCCAAGAGCGGTTCAAATCGGTCCATAACTTGATATAGTTCCCATATAAACCGATCTCAAGATTTGACTTCTAGAGCCCCTACAAGACAAAATTTTCGTCTGATTTGGCTGAAATTGATCACATAGTGTTCTGTTACGACTTACAACAACTGCGCCACGAACGGTTCAAATCGGTCTATAACCTGATATAGCTCCCGTATAAACCGATCTAACGAATTGACTTCTTGAGACCCTGGAAGTCGCAATTTTTGTCCGATTTGGCTGAAATTTTGGATGTAGTGTCAGTTATGGCTCTTAACAAATGTGCCAAGTGCGTTCTGAATCGGTCTATAACCTGATATTTGACTTCTTGAGCCTCTTGCGGTGTTCTGTTGATTTCCAACAACTGTGCCAAATACGGTCCAAATCGTTCTATAACCTGATATACCTCCCATATAAACCGATCTCCCGATTTGACTTCTTGAGAACCTGGAAGTCGCAATTTTTGTCCGATTTGGTTGAAATTGGGATGAAGTGTTCCGTTATGGCTTCCAACAACTGCATCAAGAACGACTCAAATCGGTCTATAACCTGATATGGCTCCGATATAAACCGATACATAACCTGATATAGCTGGCATATAAACCGATCTGGGGTCTTGACTTCTTGAGCCACTAGAGGGCACAATTCTTATCCGATTTGGCTGAAATTTTGCACGACGTGTTTCATTATGACTTCCAACAACTGTGTTAAGAATGGTTCAAATCGGTCCATAACCTGATATAGCTGCCATATAAACCGATCTGGGGTCTTGACTTCTTGAGCCTCTATAGGGAGTAATTCCTATCCGATTTGGCTGAAATTTTGCATGACGTTTTTTGTTACGACTTCCAACAACTGTATAAAGAGTGGTTGAAGTCGGTCCATAACCTGATATAGCTGCCATGTAAACCGATCTGGGGTCTTGACTTTTTCAGCCTCTACAGGGAATAATTCCTTTCCGATTTGGCTGAAATTTTGCACGACGTGTTTCATTATGACTTCCAACAACTGTGTTAAGAATGGTTCAAATCGGTCCATAACCTGATATAGCTGCCATATAAACCGATCTGGGGTCTTGACTTCTTGAGCCTCTACAGGGAGTAATTCCAATCCGATTAGGCTGAAATTGTGCGCAACGTGTTTTGTTATGACTTCCAAAAACTGTTTTAAGAATGGTTTAAATCGGTCTATAACTTGATATAGCTGCCATATAAACCGATCTGGGGTCTTGACTTTTTGACCCACTAGAGGGCACAATTCTTATCCGATTTGGCTGAAATTTTGCATGACGTGTTTTATTATGACTTCCAACAACTGTATTAAGAATGGTTCAAATCGGTCCATAACCTGATATAGCTGCCACATAAACCGATCTGGGGTCTTGACTTCTTGAGCCTCTATAGGGAGTAATTCCTATCCGATTAGGCTGAAATTGTGCGCAACGTGTTTTGTTATGACTTCCAAAAACTGTTTTAAGAATGGTTTAAATCGGTCTATAACTTGATATAGCTGCCATATAAACCGATCTGGGGTCTTGACTTTTTGACCCACTAGAGGGCACAATTCTTATCCGATTTGGCTGAAATTTTGCATGACGTGTTTTATTATGACTTCCAACAACTGTATTAAGAATGGTTCAAATCGGTCCATAACCTTATATAGCTGCCACATAAACCGATCTGGGGTCTTGACTTCTTGAGCCTCTATAGGGAGTAATTCCTATCCGATTTGGCTGAAATTTTGCACGACGTTTTTTGTTACGACTTCCAACAACTGTATAAAGAGTGGTTGAAGTCGGTCCATAACCTGATATAGCTGCCATGTAAACCGATCTGGGGTCTTGACTTTTTCAGCCTCTACAGGGAATAATTCCTTTCCGATTTGGCTGAAATTTTGCACGACGTGTTTTGTTATGACTTCCAATAACTGTGTTAAGAATGGTTCAAATCGGTCCATAACCTGATATAGCTGCCATATAAACCGATCTGGGGTCTTGACTTCTTGAGCCTCTACAGGGAGTAATTAAAATCCGATTTGGCTGAAATTGTGCGCAACGTGTTTTGTTATGACTTCCAACAACTGTTTTAAGAATGGTTTAAATCGGTCTATAACTTGATATAGCTGCCATATAAACCGATCTGGGGTCTTGACTTTTTGACCCACTAGAGGGCGCAATTATTATCTGATTTGGCTGAAATTTTGCACGACGTGTTTTGTTATGACTTCCAACAACTGTGTTGAGAATGGTTCAAATCGATCCATAACCTGATATAGCTGCTATATAAACCGATCTGGGGACTTGACTTCTTGAGCCTCTAGAGGGCACAATTCTTATCGGATTTGGCTGAAATTTTGCACGACGTGTTTTGTTAAGACTTCCAACAACTGTGTTGAGAATGGTTCAAATCGATACATAACCTGATATAGCTGCCATATAAACCGATCTAGGATCTTGACCTTTAGAGGGCGCTCTTCTCATCCGATTTGGTTGAAATTTTGTACAGCGGCTTCTCTCACGACCTTCAACATACGTGTCTAATATGGTCTGAATCGTTCAATAGCTTGATACAGCTCCCATATAAACCGATCTCCCGATTTTGCTTCTTGAGCCCCTACAAGGCGCAATTCTTATCCGAATGAACTGAAATATTACACAATGATTTCTGCAATGTTCAGCATTCATTTATGGCCCGAATCGGACTATAACTTGATATAGCTCCAATAGCACAACAGTTCTTATTCAATATTCTTTGTTTGCCTAAAAAGTGATACCGCGCATAGAACTCGATAATTGCGATCCATGGTGGAGGGTATATAAGATTCGGCCCGGCCGAACTTAGCACGCTCTTACTTGTTTTTTTTTTTTTTTTTTGAATTCGCAGAGTTTATACAAAAATTTACAACCGTAAATTAATGCATAACCATTTCCTATCACAAATTTCTCCTAACGGAAATAATCATAAGATTAAAGCCTAATCATGCTGCTCATACTTACACTACCTATGAGAAATGCGTTTTGCAAGCATGATTTCATCAAATACCAGTTTCTTAGTTGCCAAGATTTGAAGAAACAAAAAAAAAAACTATGACTGCTCATACTTTTAAAGTCTTGAATAGGTTTTATACAGCAAAATATCTAATTACATTTAGGCGGCTTGGAATCTTTGCTTACCGCCAGTGTAGAGGAAAGAAAAAACGATAAAATTTCGAATATTGCGTGTTTAAGGCATTTTGGATACCGTTGCGCCAAAAAACGCCTGGACAACAACAAGAAAACTAACAACTCAAAGATTTATGTCTATTTTGTAGTGTCGTGTTTTATGTTAACCTTTCATGTCCACACAAGCAGAGGGAAAGAACAAAATAACGAAGTACCGAAAAAAAAGAGAAAAAAAAGGAACGAAAGTCATTAAGACGTCAATTATCTTTGACTTGGACTTGAAACATCATTAGTCTGTCTCTTGTAGATGGTACACAATTATCGTTAGTTACTGAGAAGGCAAAAAAAAAAACAACAACAAAAATCGTATACGAGGGTAAGGTAGTAAAAATTTGGCTCTTTGTTACTGACCGGGGTTTTGTTTCATTTCTCACATTGTGTTTATCACTGGCCATGGTTATGTGGTTTGACTTTGGCATTTTGCTCTCGTTATTCATGTCTGTTTTAGTTTACTTAGTCAAATTATGAGTTATGATGGCCAGACGGATATTTTAGTCTTAATTATGAAAGCAAGATAAATATGTGCGGGATAGTCGACATACGTATCTGCTTTCATTACAAAGTAAATCCACCCATATTTTATGAACGAAACCAAATATTCTTAAACAGTGGTCATTTTCTCGGCAAGGGATGGAAGTGACAGCTTAAGCAGACTAATAGACTAAATCTATGGAAAAAAACACACGAAAAACGAAAATTAAATAAGCGTTGAGTGGAGCGGACGAGTTTTCATTTTACTCCTCAAAAAAATATATGTTTCTTGGAGAAGGTACTACCTATTGCGCGAACATTTCAAAGGCTTTCATGAGTTGCCTCAAAATTAACTCCAAAGATTTAATAGCTGAGGCGATGATATCAGACCGCAGTATGTTGTCTGATAACTTGACACGTGTAATCGAAACTATGTTTACAATCAGCCATCAAACTGACACATATACAAATAGTTTTGAAAAACAACAACTTTGGTCGAAAAAACGACAAAGAAATTTGTTAATTTTCCTGCAACAATTAATATTGAATTTCAGCAACCCAAAGTACAAGTTTTCTGTTGAAAGACACTTTTTGTAATATATCCATACGCAAGACAACAAACAATCTAACCAGCCACCACATGCGCTTTGCTTCGGTTGGTTAACACTTTTTTCTTTGTTCGGCTCGCGCTGCTTGTCTCGTTTGTTTTACTGCTGCTCTCGGGGTAGTTTCTCTGACACTCTCTCTACTATTGCCCTTAAAAACAAATTTTAATAATTTTGGTGCCGCAGAGGATTGAACTCATGATCTCATTTTTGATAGTCTTGCACGCATCCACTAGCCTACCGAAATAATATTCTTTATAATGAGATAACTAGAGTCTCAATTAATAAAATTAAAATAAGTAAAAAGGCGTCAAGTGCGGCCGGGCCTAATATTGGATACCCACCACCTCGGGTATATATGTTAACCACCTTTCATCAAAATCCTGTGAAAAATGCATACCTTATGCCCCATAGCAGCCCTCGACCTGAATCATATACGACGCCGATGTGAAAAAGCCTAACATAACTCACTGCCACAAATTTCGATGATATTGGGCTCAAAACCTTAAATCGAGAGATCGGTCTAAATGGCAGCTATATATCCAAATCTGGATCGATCTGTGACATATTGCAGAAATAATTCGAGGGGCTCATCTTAACTCACTGTCCCAAATTTCGGCGAAATCGCACAATAAATGCGCCTTTTATGAGCCCGAAACCTTAAATCGAGGTATCGGTCTATATGGCAGCTATATCCAAACCTGGACCGATCTGGGCCAAATTCAAGAAGGATGTCGAAGGGCCTAACACAACTCACTGTCCCAAATTTTGGCGAGGCAGTGTCATGCGGAGGGAGACAAAGTCAGAACAGAAATCAAGGAAGCGCGTACTGCCCCTGAGCCTTCATGGAGGACTGTGACTTTCAAAAGGACACCACAGCCATCACGAAAGGGCAAGATGGTCGCTTAGGAAGGTAAGGAGCTGCCCTCTTAGGACAGGTAAGGCAAACTAATAGACAAAACTAGTCTAAAACAAGTAAAGGCGTGCTAAGTTCGGCCGGGCCAAATCTTAAGACTCAGCTTAACTTACAACCTGCCCGGGGCACGACGAAGGAGACTGAGCAGAAAGCGGAATCGGGGAAAAGTGCAGGATGCTGTTAGGGATATAACTGACATTCCAAGCACTTTAACGGAAGCTGAAAATAGAATTAGATTTTCTGATGCTCATGACACTGCTAAAACGTTCAAAAAAGAGCTCCCAGCTTTCAAAATTTCAAAAGACCTAGCCAGCCTTCCTCAATGGAGACTCCAATCAGTATCCTGAGGAGACTCCAATCAGTACGAAGGAAGCGCGCATGGCCCCTGGCCAGAAGTAGGCCATAGCCATCACGGAATGGGAAGATGGTCGCCGAGAATGGTAAGGAGCCACCCTCTTACGTCTCTTTGGATCAGTCACGGTTATGTCGCTAAAAGTCACAGAGGTTCTATCATCCCGTCTACCGGAGTTCGAGAGTGACTTAAATGTAGACCACAGCTTGCCTAAACCGTTGCCTAGGTTACATTGCTCCAAGTGTTTCAACCACAAATGCCACCTATGTTCGTTGACTACCCTGTTTATTTCCAGGTTCAGCTCGCTGATTCTTGGGTTAGTGGGCTTCGTACAACGAATCCCATCATGCTCGCCTGCGAGTACCACTACCTGCGCTGGCAATTTGATCGGCTAGTATAAAGCGAGCAGCTGCTGCGTTAATGATGTCTCGTATTTTCCTCTCGGCAATTAGCACATCCAAGGGGGTTGCCAGTTCACTGAAGCGGCGATTGGTGTACTCTCTGAAGCCAGCCCAATCGGCCTTCTTCTGATTGATAAACGTTCGGCGCTCAGAGGTTATGAAGTCGGGTGGTCGGTCGATGGTATGGG